>NW_008751842.1:226765-231338 GCF_000715545.1 Opisthorchis viverrini
GTGGAGCGTTTTACTTATCTTGGAAGTTGTATTAGTTCTGATTGCAGTGTGACAGATGAGGTGAATGCACGAATCTGCGAGGCTCGGGCCGCGTTTGCTAACTTGAGACACCTATGGCGTCAGAATGGTTTATCTCTGAATCTGAAGGGACGTGTGTATCAAGCTACAGTACGGGCTGCTTTGTTGTATGGTTGTGAGACTTGGCCTATTCGAGCAGCGGACCTGAGACGTCTTCAGGTTTTCGACAATCGTTGTCTCAGAACCATAACTCGTTTGGGTTGGTGTCAGCGAATCCGTAACGAGGTAGTTAGAAAGCGTGTTTTCGGTTGTGTAACGGGTACTTCCATTGAAGAATGTGTCCAGCACCAGAGGCTGCGTTGGTTGGGACATGTTTTACGCATGCCGAACCATCGTTTGCCGAAGAGAGTACTGTTTTCCATGCCCAATTCGGAGTGGCGTAAACAGAGAGGTGGCCAACCCATGACCTGGCAGAGGAGTATGAAGGAGATCACGAAACGCTTGGGTGCTGTCGGTGCTACTCGCCTTCCAGGATGGGGACCGCGTGATCCTCACTGTGTCTGGTTGGAGACACTACAAGACATGGCTGACAACCGATGTCAGTGGCGTTCTTGTTGTCAGTTTCTATCCAGATTGCCTGAGTGCATGTGTGGAGGTGTAGGCACCTCGGAATGATTGTGTTAAGCTAGCACTAAATCTCTCCCCCATCCACCTTTATTCTTTTCTTTACAATAAGGCTTTCAAATAAGTCATGGTTGTACGGCAGTGAAGCGTCGGTGTTGAACACTGATGTCATGCTGTCGATGATGATGATGATGATGATGAACACTTCATGGGTCCTTGGAATCGCAGATTACAGATGTGCACCTCTGTTACTGTACTGTATTTTTAGCGCAGTTCTGAGTAAATGCTAGAATTAGATTACGCTCACGACAGAAAAAGTAAGAATAACCAAAGCAACAAGCTCCTTAGATTACAGATGTGCACCTCTGAGTTATTACTGTATTTTTAGCGCAGTTCTGAGTAAATGCTAGAATTAGATTACGCTCACGACAGAAAAAGTAAGAATAACCAAAGCAAAACTGCAAGCTCCTTTATACTGGGAAACTTCACAAGTATCTGTACATATGGTTATCAGTTTACAGCTATACAATTATATACAGTTATACAGTAATACATTTTTATACACAGTTATATGTCGTTATCAGTTTCAGTTATCAGTTTATACAAAAACCGAAATACTGGTGTACCAACAACGAAAATACACCTAAGGTACCTCCGTTTTGCAGCCAATTGACGGACCAATCGAGGTAAAGAAGTGTGGAGTGTACATCGTTGTGTTCGTAGCCAAAATATTACAAATATTCCTAGTAAGGTTATCATAATTTTAAACTAGACACGAACAAAAATACCAACACCTTTTAGTTACTCGTATACATTTGAGTAGTTGAATATATTCATTATCGCTGCACAGTGCTCATGTTCATTTCTACTCTACTACTCTACTACTCTACTAGCTCGACGTAATCCCATGGGTGCTTCTCAAGTTTTCAGAAAGAAAGATATTATGGCGTTAAAGAGTTCAATTCAATATCCAGAAAGTCTGAGCCAAGATTAGTCATGCATCTTATTTAGTTCAGTTAGCACAAAAAGTCTTCGGTCCACTGATAGGAGTTACAGTATGTAGGTTAGAAAACACTCGCATTGTATTGGTTTTTTCTGTAAATCCTCCTGACACATCCACATGAGCTAGCTGTTTCCCGGCTTCATGCTTCCAAATCACACCATCGTCGGTCTACGGTTGAAACAACTGTGCTCTTCAAATACGCAGACGATGTGCTTTTTGTTTTGATACATTAGCATAATGATCAGTTTTTTTTCGAAAGCCAGCATTAATCGTGGTCTTTGGTTTCCTGCGTCTTGTCACAGATAGCCTGTGGATATTGGTTGTATGTATCGGTTGTAACGATGTTAATTAAGCCACCGAATCCGAAGTGAGTTTTTGGAAAAACGTCTTGTGACTGAGGCCAATCAATGATCGCAAAAACGAACGACCAATGTGAATAAACTTATTTCTGCATTTCAAGCCCTGTTTTCGAGCAAGCAAGCCAAGTGTAGCCTTAATGAAATTGGTGATTCAGTGTATAGGCGCTGCTTGTCTATTATCAACCGTTTCGGTGTGTATCCTACGTGTTTGCACTTGAGACAGAGTGGTATGTAAACACTACACATTGTGGATAACGGTGGTAGCAATGTCAGGTGTTAACTCGCTGTGCAAAGAGACAACTCGATAAAAATCGATTTCTTGTGTCGATTGCAGTTTTGTGCATGAACCGGCAACATAACTAAACAAGCATTATGAGCATGATACCAAGGTCATTTCAGTAGCTAACCAACTAAAGTATAAGGATAAGGTTCCGATTGCGCAGGAAACATACAAGTAAAAATGCTAATATGAGACATCAAAATGTACTCCAAACTACCTCTCAGCTAAACAGGTAAAACAGCATTAAATATGCATTATAGGTATGACTGTCGAACGTAAAACATTTATTGAACAATAATTACCTTGATCCCAGAATTACGTTAGTGACGATGAACCGTTCCCGAAGCAGCAATGTACTGGAGAAGACAAGAATCTACTTAATTGGTGGACAAGTACTATGTGTGCGTCTGATGACCTTCATTCTGTGGACTAAGCAAGAGTTTGCAGGACACCCATCGGGATATCAAGTGGGGCCAAGCGGACCGAATCTGTATTAATGCAGGCTTTTCTAAAGATTTGGAACGGCTCAAATGGCAAGCGTGATTTGATCTACTCCCTTAACTACCCATCGGGATATCAAGTGGGGCCAAGCGAACCGAATCTGTAATAATGCAGGCTTTTCTAAAGATTTGGAATGGCTCAAATGGCAAGTGTGATTTGATCTACTCCCTTAACCTTCACTTTCGTTTACCGAATAATAAATAAGATGTCAGCTGATCTGGTGGCTAAGAGCACCGTTACGCACAACCCTTGTAAAGTTAGAAGTTTTAGGTCAAGCAACTAATGGACTGTTATCTGAAATTTTCCTGAGGGGAGCACTCTACAGGTTTGTGCCAAATGTGTAGCTTCGGTATTGGAGACATTGTATAGCATCTATTGCTTTTGCAACTACTGAATATTTTACCTAAGGAACACAAAACAGCACAAGGTCCGGGTAATAAAGAATAGCGCCTTTCAGCTGTAACACCATTTTAGTGCCTAGCTGCTATGCCACCCAAAGGAAGCACGAAAGCTGGGATACTGCCAGATTACCCAAGCCTAGACGGAGGAAGCCAAGAGACAGAGGTTCGGTTCGAACCACGGAACTTCTGGTCAGCAACTTCGTAATCTAATCACTGAGCCATCGCGGCCCGTACGGGCTCTGGGGCACAAGATAATATATGTTTTATAAAAACACCTTTCAAATCGAACCACGAAGGCATCAAAAGTTTGCTAGGGTTGAATTGTTGGATTCCTTTTGTCTGCGCCCACATGGTAACAACTAACCAAGAGCTATCCAACCCGGGAGTGAAACAAATGTCTTGTCTATACTAAATCCAAATTACAATACGTTGCCTGTTGACCAGGCTCCAAATGCATTTTTGTTGGATTCAATTCTGTGCGTGCGTCATGTTTTTGATGTCACGGTTTTTTGAAGCCCTAATAATGGTAACAGCTCCAATGTACTGCCCAATAGTTGGCCATAAATTTACCGAAAAGCAATGTTTTCTGAACGTACGGTGTGTGAACGTCGGTGTTTGTGACATAGCTCTTGTGTAGCAAAGGCCATGTTTTGAAATATGGATGAATGGCACACTGAAGTAATGGTTTTCAAAGTTGTAAAAGTGCGGATAGTAAGAGGCAGTAAAAATCGGGTCAGATTGTTGCTTACATAAAACCTAGCCAAAACAGTGCAGCCTATTCGAAATCATAAAACGAGGGGTCCCAAACGGTCTGGGGGGTTTGTTTAGTGACCTCAATTTTCTTGTTCTTTCACAGGTACTCTCCTTGAACCGATAGTTCAGCTTGATGCGAACTTTTCTGATTATTGGTGTTACAACATGTCATTTTTTGGACTTTCTTGTCTCACAAATTCTGAAATCCCTTTTTAAATTAACAAGTTTACTTACGAAGGAAGACGAAGCCGCATAGCAGCAATAAAATGGAACGCATGCTACGAAGCGAATGATGTGGTTCTCTCTCAGGCATTGTTTGTATCATTAAAGTGTTGCTACCTCAAACTCGCCATCAGCAGGTCAAGGTGTCGGTTAAGGCGCCGGATGGACCAAATATCGGAGTGACTGACATTTCACTAAAAAGTAGAAGAAATACTTATAGCAATACAGTTGAGTAACTGATTTGAGTGGGCCTGCGATCCTTTCAAAGAGATTGCGTTCCGTGTGTAGGTGGAGACAAAAGTCTGGCTGATTATATCGCCATCTAAACTTCATTGTGACTATGTCGTGTTTATTCAAAACAACCTAGTTGAAGGATTAAATCATTCACACACGAGCAGAAAGGGGGTACACT
>NW_008751842.1:231409-278645 GCF_000715545.1 Opisthorchis viverrini
TATAATTTCATTTGCGCAGTCGCAAAGGAACAAAGTGCATTTGAGTATCCGTTTGCAAAATTAGGTAGATGTTGGTGGAACATTCAGATAAATACCCCATGAATGATGTTCTTCTTTGTTGTTCCAATAGGAATTAAAACTGATTTTATTCGGGCATCGTACCTACTAGATGAGCCCCCCCCCAAAAGCCACATGGGCGTCATGTCGTATAGGTGTTTTCTCCATCCTTATGCATAGTGGTATATCAAGGGAAGCACTTTGGATAATGTCCCGACTACATCACGAGTGGCTTTTTTGAATAAAATTTGAATAACGGACTTAAATTTTGTCTTGACTAATCCCATCTAAACAAGTAAATGAACTTCACCAAAAAACCCGATTGTTTTCATAAGTTTTAGCCCATTGGTTACTAGCTCAGTGAAAACTATGGTTCTTGGACCGGCAAGCGGGTAACATCTCTTCCTTCGCCCAATTTCTCACCAAAATTTGATGTCGGAGAGAGTATGTGGTTTGAGTTATCGTTAACAGCGGTGGTTCATCTTACGAACTGGTGTGTACTGACATCCGTCCGTGGCTACCACGGTCGGTGAAACGAAGTTATTTTATAGTCCAACCCGTGAACGTTAAACAGCGAGGATTCGATGTTGCATGGGTGAGCAGAGCGAAGTACCATTAGAGGTTGTGTTTTGAAATTTATTGGGCCATAGGAAGGTGGGTATCTCAAGTCAGAGTTTTGGATTGGTGTAATATTCAATGACTGCATGACTTAAGTAGTGTAATCTCTTCAGAGAAACACGAGCTCTTTGGCAGCTAGTACTTTAATGAACTTAATGGCTTGTGCATGTAACATGTAACTGCTACCATTCAAAGTACAAGAAAGTGAACTCTGACAAACCAGTCTTCTACTGAAGAGACCCTGACGGAGTGCATTGGACAACGAGAAAGAAGACAACCATCATTCAGTGAATGCGTGCGTGAAGTAAGACATACCTATACATTCTTAGGACCAGGAGTGCTATAGAGTAAAGGTTTGCAGGATCTTCTTGGTAGTAAGAAGAATCTGCTTGATTCAGCAAAAAATGGATTTCGGCTAGTAACGCTGCTTTCGTCCCCAGCTGAAACGATTTCTAGATCAATATAACACTGGCCCTTAAGAATTTTATCTGAAACAACTTCGCGTACCTACTCTAAAAAACAAAATTTACACAGTATGTTAATACTGCAATATATTTCTATTCTTATTGCCCCTTATCTGCAAGCGCACACAATTACTCTGTCCTTTTAATAGATGGAAAAGTCCCACACCGGGAAAACTAAGATTCCAATAATTCTCAGATAAAATACAACGAAAACTGTCATCGGTTAGGCGCTAAGTTCACCAACTCTGTCAGATGTTGCCAATGCGACTTATTTATCTTTGACCTGATACGACTTACGAAGATCATGGAAACTCTGATGACCCACAAAGGACATTTGGAAACCGGGTATTACCGGACCCCTTGTTGGAGCTTTTAATTACAGTTCAGCCCTGACTTCTATATGAGTTTTCCTTAGTACGTAGGAGTCGAGTATCGGGAACTCTATTCTTTGGCGCATTACTCAACCATTGAACGTGTACAATTTTATCACAGCTTGGATTTTGTCACCAAAATCTTCTATGCTTATAAGGCAATGTTAAGAACGAGATGTTGTTGGCATTACTGGAGTAGAGTTCGAATAGTCTATTACACTTTCAACAATCGGAAGGGAACCTGCAAGGATCGCGTCCTTCCAAAGCGAGGTCTTCATAAATGAAGATGCATATCATTCAAGTTTGGTTTCTCATGCAATCACTGACGAATTCCTGCAAAAATTATGCTTCACGGAGAACGAAATCTTGATTCAGGCATCTTTAAAGTGACTCATGAGAGCACATATCCAATTTGTTTATAAACACTTACTTCAACGTGAAGGTGACAAAACCTTGAGCATTATTTGTCAGCGAGAGTTACTTCTGCCCCGTGGTGACATTTCGGAATGAGTTACACTGTTCCGTTGGCCCATTAACCACCACAGTATGTCGTTTCATGAACACAAGTTGATGACAAATGCACGCTTAGAAGTGCGTTGTTGCCAGTGGTCTACAAGGCTCATTATTCCTTGAATCAGAGATGAAACATTTCAATCTTCACACAGGGCGAACGGCCCTAGAAAACTGAGCAGGCAATATGCTTCTAAATGGTGTGAAAACTGATCCCTAGATATCCGCCTGCTGCAAACCACTTTAGCTCGGCGTTTGATGTGGAAACTCCTGAACTTTTCGCGAAAAAGTAAGGCCCAAATGAAACCAAAGAAGCTTTTCTGGTAAGGTCACATAAGCGCGTTTCAATCATTCCGTAGGAAATATGGTTTGGAAAAGGCTCTTTCGTGAGAAATATCAGCCGGCGCGGAAGTTAGCTACTTTTAAACCGTAATATAGCTTCCCCATTGGCAACATGTTACGAAATAGATTCTGACCAAGGGTCGCCTACAAGGTCTCCGAGCCAAATATTTGCTTTTCCCTTGAAAACACTTTCCGAATTATCCACGGTAAACTTTCCGGTCAACAGAAACTTAGAATGCTGTCCTGTACTTCGAAGTACATTGAATTTTATGTGGCTCGCTACCAGGATCTTCAAACAAATAAGTAAAAATACCGCTTTTGTGATGTCTAACCATCGGCCTCTGACGCAGCAGAATAATGCTGCCTACTATGGGTATGGAACACTTGGCATCGGGTGAAGTAAGACACCTCTTTTCTAGATGTCACATACTACTCATAAGGTTACTGAAAACTCTACGACAGCACACGACCGGCTCCGCCCTTCTTCAGACTCATCATATAAGCGCAGTTCCCGCGTTCCCATCAACTTTATGTTCTGCTTGTACCACCTCTTGTTCCACTACGTAGTGTTATCTGAGGTCCTTGCGTAAACCGACAGAAACATTTTTAAGCAGTGTGAGGATATCGGAGTGGAAAACTTCCAGCCATTATTTACACTAGATTGTGTGCTGTTCAGATATTTGGAGACAATGATGCCATTCGTTTGTGCGTTTCGTAGTTAATAACATAAAAGTATATCTTTACAGCCCACACTTCATTTCTTGAGAACTATGGAAGTATGTAAGAACACCTGAGTTTATTTTAGTGTATTTCAAATATGTGATCTAGGACTGTGTGATAATACACCTGTCGATAGCCTGCGTTCCTTTCACAACTTTCAAATCATCAATCACCTGAAATATTTGTCACTGGATGACGTCCCACAATGAATTGCTGCACACAAGCTTCAGGTTATCCAGAACAGGATTATGTAATGTGCTGTTACACAAGATTTCATATCTGTCCTGTATTACGTCATAGGATAAACTGTTTTGATTGAAATTCAGATTGCTCAAGGAGGCCGTTTTCAGGAAACGTCAACGGGGTTAACTTTGCTTCAAATGAAAAAGAAAATACTGACTTTCTCGTGCTACCGTTAACCAGCTGCACGATATGTACTCTATTCTAAGATCATAGAATCCTCTGAGGTAAATTACATCAAAACCAACGAAGCAATGCAATGAGGTTTGTTTGGTACCACTGACGATTAATTTCAGCATACTCATCCGCAGACTAACATTTTCGCTACCTGCCTTTTACTAATTGTTTGAAGAAGCGTAAAGATGACCAACATTGTGGGTTGTTTACCTGCCAGTGTGATGAGCCACGGCTTATTATAGGTTAGTTGGATCAGATGCGCAGAATATCCTCGTTTATTCCAAAGGTACGTTAAAGTACCTGCAACTTACTGAAGTGTACAGATGATGGGCCGATGTGCCAAGAGTCTGTTGAACTCATCTAACGGGTGAAAAGTTCCAAAGCATTACATGGCGATGAATGTGAATGAGAGAAGAAAATCTGAACACAGCGATCAGCTGCCTGTCAGTGAGCAAATTTTCCAGATTAAGCATGCGTTGTAAAGTATGCCACAGCATTCTTACAGTGCGCACAACTCCTATTCCATTACAGTATTTCACAATCTCACAACCCGCGAACACTTCAGGCTGCACCACAACAAACTACTTTCTAATACATCTACACATGGACTGATTCCTATTCTTAGTGAATATGTAATGAACAAACGTCAGTTATGGAGGAAATCGCAGCAGTAACTTATGCACGACTTGATACCGTAGTGGAACTACTAGTTTCGACTTCCAAGTCAACCGAGATTTAAAATACATCACAGACTACTCACTCTAACTTAATGTCCACCACATATAGCAATACGATTTACTTTTATATCTGATCCACACAAGCTGACACCTGTTCGACTGTCCAAATAACTAAGGTGTCACGACAGGGTTTACTATACTCAGTCTACAGTAACACGTGCGTACAGCAGGCGATAGCATGATTTAACACACGAGGTGCAGTCATAATATTTCGATATTGTTTCGTCAGGAAAACATGCAGGTATTATAATTTATATAAGGGTTCAGAGGGGGAATAAGTAACAGCAAAACGGCCTATAACCACCAGCTGTAATGCAAGTTGCTTCTCCACAAAGCCTTGTACTATTCATGTGTATGGATGTGTAGTCACCATATAAGGTAGAGCGTACATGTCTCAAACAGAAATTATGGCAGATAAACCATGGAGCTCCAACCTGAATAATAACTGAACTCAGCGAATTGCCAGACTGAGCCAGACTGGTGCATGCATGCGCACATGATTGAGTTCGTATATGCCAGAGGAGGCAAATGCTTGTATGGAAAGTGTCGCGAAGTGCTACATACACTGAGCAAAAGCAGGGTTGATATAAGTAAGCCAACAGAAGCAAAGGCCGGTCACAAATTTTCCTCATACGGCATACATAAACGAAAAGGCATTGTAGAAACAAAGTGGAGGTATAATCTTTTGTGATCAGCAAGGGTCTGTTTTTCAACACCACGATCGGAGTGAGCTTGATTGCGCACGGTGGAGAAAGGTGTAGATGTCCTGACAGGTGTAGCATTTGGGACGAGAATTTTGGAAGACAAAGTAAATGGCGAATCGAATGTTTTTGGTATGTGGCACATCAACGTTTACACCATCCGAACGGCTAATGCTAACACACTTCGGGGTGTCCATTACAGTCATTGACAAAGAACTTGTCGTGAAGACTGGTAAATTTGCAGGGGTCATCGTGTGGCAGTTGTTATTGTCTGTAAAGATTATCAGTACAGGGGTGTGATTAAATATCCTCGCATATTGAGGATGGAAGGGATGTTTTATGTAGGAGTTGGCCTCAGGTGGCGCGCAGGATGCTTCAACCGGTGCACGAAGGATGCGAATTTTAGTTGACATGAGTCAAGTGATTTTAGCACTATCTCTGCCGCCAAACTGATGGTAGCACCAAATGCGAGTCCCACAGGTGAGCTGCCCAAAACTTACTTTACGTGTTGTGCGATTTCGTAATTACTCCGAGTAAGTTGTACTGAAGAACGACGTCGTGATAGCAGTTTTCAGTTGGTGGTAGAATCATTCGACGCGGCAGTAGTTGAAGTGGTCACTTTCCGCTTGCAGTCTGCAGGAGAACTTGGAAGCAAACCGAGATCAACATCGAGTGATGATGGTTGCATCAATTCCGAACAATAGTACTCAGCATTTCGCAAATGTCTTTGCAACCATTTCAGTAGTGGTGTCAGGGATCGATTTCGCATTAGGACAATGAGTAAGAGGATCAATGTGGTTGCTAATATAAACAAAGCCACAACTGACATGAACATGTCTCAAAGGCCAGTCCGGAAGTGCAAAGTGACCTGGGGATATGATGCAATGCCTCTAAACTTTAATTAGCCGGGAGACAATAATAATCCATTTTTTCGTTTATGAACACGTTTGGCCATAAAATACATCAGTGATTAGCTTTATAGATGCACGAATACCTGAATGAGATATAGAACACAATACCCGAAAATCTAATTAAATATATGGTCTGGGATTTCCTGGTGAATCGCCACAGTCGACAGTTGCATTACCGGTGAGGAGGTAATAGGAAGATTAGAAAATCCGGGTGAAGCGCCAGAGAACAAATAAGTTCGTTCGAACTACACTACACAAAGGCGAAGTTACTTAGATCGAAGGCATAATGGCGCAGACTGTATTATAGGCGGAAGACATGAAGGTCGTAGCAAAGCAAGTGGCGTTAGCAAGAGATCAGCTATCTGTTGTGTAGTGATTGATAAAGCAGGGTTTTCATGTTTTGAGAGCAGAACGGTCTTCGGATTTAGGACTGAAGGCGAAAACAAGTGGATTTTGGCGTGTATATAGACAACAAATGGTCCGCACTTCCGGAGATCCATAAAGTACCGTAGTCCTCAGAAAAAAGATCACAGGATTCTGATTACGTCAGTGCCTTTGCCGAATGAAGCCGACAACGTTAAAGTGAGAGATATTAGTCCGTAGACTCATCTGGCCACAAGCAGGATTTAAGCGGTATACACCAGTGACGGTTGTAGGCAGGGGAAGACGCTCAACAACTGATCGCAAAGAAGCTGAACGAGTGGGGATGAGATTATACCGTTGGTTGATCCTGTCTAAAAATCACCGAAGGACTGTGTGACAGAGTGTGACAATCGCGAAAACTTTCTTGGAATGGGGCTTAGTGCCATCAGAAACAACATTGTGGCCGAGAAAGTCCAACATAGTCACTCCAGAAACCAACTGAAATACAAAATACCGTCGACAAAAACAGAAACGGAGTTCTAAACACGAGGAACGAGATCAATAAAGCGCTGGGATAATCTGTCAGTCTGATATAAACTGGAAGGCATAAGAAAAAATCCATACAGTCCAGAATGTGCAGTTACTTTCGGGACTGTAGGCAGTATGTGGATGTTATCGAAGGCCAGGAGAATTGGGCAGTAGGCACCAAATCGGTTTTAAAGAGGACAAGTCTTCCATGTAGCCCTATAGAATCGTGTACGTGAGGAATCATGTAGCGGTGAGAGTCATTGACGTTAGTGAGGGTTCGGTACCCATCGCAGGACCGTCAGTAGTCTACAGTTTTCTTTGGGACCATACGCAAGGTAATGCCTGACAATTAGATGGAAAGACGATACTGAAGTACATGGTTGAATTTCATCTTCTCGAGCCAAAGTTTCTTTTTTTGTGGGGGCGGGGAGTAAACTTTACGGCTAATCAAAAATAGACGGGTTAGTTAAGAGAAGGATGACCGAGTTTTTGCCTTCAATGGAAATATTTACAAGGGTTAGCGAGGCCGGCGTAAGTTCCATCGAGTTAGGAGAAATAGCTTCACCAGGAACAGGCATGTTGTCCCACAAACAGAGTTTTCTCCACTTTAGGTCAACAATGGAGCTCAGGATCTCAGCCTAAATCACGGTATGAATTCTGAGTAGAATGTTGGTAGTCTGAGGTAGCGTTTCCAAGAATATACAGGTAAATGCTAGTCTCATCACCGGTGCCTGTTTGGAAGCGAAGACATGTAGCGTTCTTGAGAAAGGTGATGCAACTTGGCTCTCGCAATTCCCAAGAATATACAGGTAAATGCTAGTCTCACCACCGGTGCCTGTTAGGAAGCGAAGACGTGTAGCGTTTTTGAGAAAGGTGATGCAACTTGGCTCTCAATTATAGGCATTATCGCAATTACTGGCGGTTAGAAAATACTTTGTATTGTTCAGCTGGAACCGGAAAGCCGATAATGGCAGCTCGCGTCTGATTCGACATGGCAGCGTGTTTTTTCTGGGCTGAGATTGCCATCGGAGTGATGTATGGGTACTGAATGTAGGACCGAACTATTTCAATGAGCAAAACTCGTCGCAGGAAGCGGATCTCAAAAATCCCAGTACATCCCTGTAAGTATGCCTCCTGAACTTTCTTGGATTTATAAACTTCAATCACAAATGGGCTGGTTTTGTCGGAACACCAAACTGCACATCTTTTAGAAGCTATCGTATAGTCAAGTGAAGATTCAGCCAGTAGTATTTACTTCAAAGCAGCTTTAGCGTTTTCGTCCGGTCCGGTCAGGTTCACGAGGTTTATGGTACAAGTTTGGTTTGTTTGATCCGTTTATAAAATCCGTAGTAAGTATAGTAAAGTATCCGAAAAGTTTATTTGTTAACTTAGTGACAGGTGTTGACAGCTCATGTGACGGAATAATAATAAAAACCAAAGGATGTACTGATTATTTTTTGCATTCACAATCTGCGTTTGCGTCAGAAATTCCCTACTTTATGTTTAGGTTTCTTGGTTCAAACTCAGATTTTATCCGGTCGTTTGTTGAGTTCGAGTTCTTCACTGACTTTGAGAAATAGCTTATCTACTCATTCACTTTGCCGCTCTCAGAAACCCGGCGTCCTGGATGCAAAGCGATCAGATAAAAGTCATTTGTATATTTTTCTAAGTATTTTCAGTGTTAAAATTTGCCTTAAAAGGTTTTGTGTGAGGAACAGCGTGGTCAAAAACACAATCCGCACACACGAAAATAGGTAGTACTTTTAGTACAGTAGGTATTCTCAGTTGAAAATTACAAAATATCGCATTACAACTAATCTATAGGCGGCTCAGAGGAAGAAAAACTTCACAAGATGAGTAAAACTTCTCTCTGAAAAAATGGAAGAGCCAGTTAATAGGTGACCACGTGATATGGGTTCTATAGTTGGGGCTGAATGGCGCCCTATTCTATCTAAGCGGAAGCAAAATACTGCTGTTCGGCCCCTGGAGACCAAATGGTGGAGCACACAACAATTGGCTGGAAGTTCACGGGTTGGACACTCCCAACTGGAATTTCGTAAAGTTCTCACTGCTGATAGTTCCCGCTAAGGATCAGACACCTATATAGCGTTTATCGGCTTGTCAGCATTAATTGGCCTCACTGACAGGACAAAATTTTTACTGAAAAGTACTCCAGGTCTCAGAAACCCGAAAAACAACGACCAACGGGTCCCAAGTAATGCTACTGTTGTCTGGCTCAAGTTTAATCTTTCTGAAACGAACCGAAGTTGCTTTTCATTGTTAGGGCATTTCTGATTCGTCTACACTCTCATGCTTGTTCGGCTAATGTGCATTCATAACTCTATCTCGTATTGGGGGACAAGCAATCTAAAAATGATCTGCTTGTTCACTTATCGCAAAGTAAGATCTGTCATTAAATGAATTAAAATGAAGAATTTCGTAACTTTAAGAAATTACGAAAACTTTCTTTTGCTTGCTGTTTCCATGATGCACGGGGAAAGCCGGTTGGTTGAATCTTATTCCGTTTTTAAAAGTTTATGGAGAACGATACCTAATTCACTCGTTGCTTCCTCCACATTTCCACTTTTGGATTAGAGGAAGCTTGCACGAAACTTCATCCAATCGATATTTTGTCCTGTATGTCAGGCCAATCTATTCCGGGAAGCTAAGAAGCATCGTACAGCGGCTCCATCTTAACCGGGAATTGTCAGCAATGCGCATCCCGCAAAATTGTGCCCGTTTCCGAACCCGCGACTTTTCTGCTAATAGTTTGAATACTTAATTGTTCGCTCACCATTAGGTAATCTGCAGCGTTATAATCTGGCACTTGAACAGGAGATAGTACCCCTAGGCCTTCAATCACAGGATTCACCTCGAATGGTCACAACTGTCGACTGCTTCTCGATTGGCGACATCTTAGATTCAAGTTTCATTCATCGGATGAATTCTATTCTTCCTCCGAGCTACTTATAGACTGAGGTAAGTGTGAGATTTGTACACGTCTGTTGGCTAGTTCGTCCTACACATGATGCTAATCTAAGATTCGAGACTTCCTGAAGTATCGCGAGATGTGTAGTGCAGGTGATATCCAATGGGGACGGTGCAACTGTACAAGCTTTTCGGCTTTTCATCATAAACTGGTTTCATTTACGGCACAAAGTGCCAAAATCTGTACATCATACCAATAAAGAGGGCCATATCACCTGCCCATTATGAAAAAAGGCTTTTCTGACAAGTATTAGTGTCGCCTAGACGTGTAATTATTTAACTTACCGGGAAACACGATCATAGAGCAGGGATGTAGCTGGCCTCCTACAGGGTTATTTAAAACTAACGGAAAACGTTGTTGTCAACTCTCCAAGCAAGTGATTTTTCTTGATAGTAGGCTGTTTTGTGCATTAGTACTTTTGTGTCCCAGTTTTTGTTACGCTGACTGTTACTTATTTGTTACTCAATTTTACAACCCCACATTTAAATATCCGCTTAGTTGTGCAGTCATTTCGGGGCACAACTGCTTATACTTGAATCCACGGTTGCTCTCAAATACAAGTTGGTTTCTAAAATGAAATATCAATTCAAGACAAATTAATATCAAAAAGCTAAAACGATGGGAACAGGGTAGGCTAAAATGTGCACACACTTTACAGCCGCTTGTACTCACCTGTTGTCTACACAGCTCTACCGCTTCGAATCGGGTATATCAGTTGAAGGTGATGGTTATATTGAGCGTAACAAAGACATCTTTCGTGTGTGCGACGCCAAACCAGCGAATTAACACTGATTGGTAGAACTTAACCAAATTGGTAAGCCGATCTTCACACGCAACCAAAGTATCCGTACAAAAAGCATAAACAGTAGCAGAACGCACATGAAAGAACTGGATGCGTGCCAGAACAGAAACGGGGAAGTCATGTGAGCTCCGCGACTAACTGAGTAGGCAGCTCGACAACTTAAGAGACTTTTCATCACGTAGCACAATGCATCTAGACATAAATTTGATAATTCGCTGAAGCTCAGGATCAATGTTCAGGTGAGAAGCGTACCCCATTACGAAGTAAGAATCGGTTACCAAGCCTTTGAAACGCTCTCAATTTATTGAATATTTAGGACGACCTGTCTAACATTGATGATCGGAGTGTTCTTCACAAGATGAAAAACTCGATGATGCTCGGACCAATAACACAACGCGGAGGAGTAGTCAGCAGAGGCATGCTGAGGCCAAGTGAAAAGTTATCCCACTATTGATTTTGGAATCAATAACTTCTGGCAACATAATTAATGCTCTTGCTCTATGCGACACTTCTTTTCGATGAGGGTTTTGCATAAATTCCAATCTGGTCAGCTTGGATACAAAAAGGATACTTTTCAACTTAATTGTGAAAGATAAATATGTTGAATTAAGGCTGTGAATTGGAAAATTGCTCTGATTTTGTGATAAAAAAAACCGACAAAGGGAACAAAACTGACCGGAACTCAGGCTTATCCTGACCGTGGAGAACAACGTGCTTGAAATTGTCAAGGTAGACAGAAATGGTCACATATATTACGTTAAAGGGACATTGATAACATCTGATGCTGTGGCAATAATCGTCTGGGGAAATCAATATTCGATATTTAACTAGAGCATTCCGAAGTCAGGTGTTCGATTCAGTGGTAACTTCAGTCAGTAAAGTTGAGCTTAGATCAGAACATCGCTGAGTAAATCAGGCGTCTAGGCGCTCACTTCAGTAATCCCAAAATACTTTTATTCTGGTCATTACCGTGTGGACTTCGTAACTTGTTAGGATAGACCTGGAGATAGAAATATAAGGTGTGGTGTTGTATCGTGGGTGGCCGTCTCTGGGTTACGCCTGCACTGAGCCTGCCAGACTACGCGATAGGGAGAAGACAGAGAACTGGGGACACGGCTGTATTGTCAGGACAAAACATACAGAGCGTCTGCGTAAACATGTAGGATGACTAAACGGCCAAATATGGTCGTTCACTTGTTCGCTCCGCACAGCCGATGGCGGTGTTCCGGTCGTGAACAGTCTCAGGCGAACTACGCTGGTCTTATGTTGCTAAGCCGTGTTTGGTGGGGGCCGCCAACTCACCTACTTTCCGGACGTGTCGAACCGATGGTGACCTTGGCGATGCGTCACTCTCTGCACATGTGCTTTTTTCATGTCTGGGTGCGTCCTGACATGTGGTGAAGAGTTGAACGGGTGCGCAATTACTGAACTGAGACAACTATGAGGATGCCAAGCCCCGTGTGTTGTCTAAGTTGCGGTTACCAAACTAACGGCTCCCCTACAAAATGTATATTTTCTCGCCTATTTTTCATGTTATAAAGTAACTACAAATCGCATGTGAAATTTCAGTGATTCTGTGTTGGCGGCTAAGCGTCATCACTTTACTTACCTTGGTGCAAAACTCCACTGTGTCGACGTCAGCTGGCTCGAGGAATCCTCTGTGACTGCCACACCCACTGTTGGCACCCTTTGTGAAAATGGGCATCGCTGTTGACTCATTCCCGTTGACGACGATGTTCTCCTTTTTCCCCATAGAGCCAGATAACTTAGGCAGGCAACGGCTGAGTATTTCATCTCCACCATTTAACAGGTCGGGTGGGATTTGATCTCGACCAGTCAATTGGTGACGCTTGATGGCGGAAAGACGTTCGCCTACATTCAATGAAGGCTCTAAATTCACTGTCAAGGGCTGTTTTCTGAGTCGGAACCTGGCTTTACAACTATAAGTGTCCACTCGAATTGTTGTTTATGGCGTGTAACCTAACGATTTAGGTGTTCTTCTCGTTTAGCAATTAGCGAACCGTTGTTATCAGTGAATATTTCACCCCACTAGAAGCATTTTTCGGGTCGATAGGTGTATTTTGAAATGCTTTACATGCATTCCCGCCGACTGTCGTCTCCACCTCCTAAGATCTGGGCTTATAAATATTCTGGATCCGCGCAGTCATTCTTTTTCACCAGACGTTTGGCATTTCGTGGAGTTCCATTTTACTCTCCAGAAAAAGAAGTAAGTGTTGGAGCTTTGAGCAATGCTAATGCATTCTTTAAATTCATTGCTGAATTTCAGAAGAGCTTGATGAACAGTCGGTAGTTTTTATTTGGGCAACGTTTCGCTTTTGACACAAAAGCTTCATTAGGCCAAATGTGCAGGTCACCAAATTGGCTCCCCAAATTGGTTCCCCGTCTGCCTTATAACCTAGCCAATTTGGTGACCTGCTCACTTGGCCTGATGAAGCTTTTGTATCAAAAGTGAAACGTTGCCCAAATAAAAACTATCGATTGTTTATCAAGCTCTTCTGAAACGATGACTTCTCAATCGGTTCCAAACCTTTTCCAATTCATTGCTGAATTCTTTGTGGTTGCGTCCTTCTACGAGCGTAGCATATCGCATATTGCGGGGTTTCTGACCACATTTTTCGGGAAGGTTTCAGCAGGTGGTTTTAGTATGCTTGCTCTACATTGGTGTCATTGTTCTTTTTTGGTGGCTATTTGATTTGTGAACATCTTGAGGGGATGCGCAATATACGCTCCAGAAAAGCTCCGCAAAAAGACAGCAACAAAAACGCGTGTGATCTGATTCCTTATAGGTGTTCCTGAACGAGCGACCCACGTCATCTATAGCCAATGATGATATAGTCTATTAGTATTGGGGGTTGAATCGCATGCGGATACGCTATGTGCACAGGTGTCTTGAGTTGCTTGGATGTTATTGATACCCAGAAACGGTCTATGGTTATCACATGACTGCAACGAGTGCTCGCTGATGTTCATGCGTCTCAATTTTACTCCAATACAACAGTCTAATTGAGCTTCAGCAGCTCCAGGTCCACCTGACTGCATATTATTTATAGCCCAGGAACCACAAATAGTGTATGGTTTCAAGGCCCGCCACAATAAAACGCTAAAAGCCATTTTCAAAACAATACTAATCGCTCGAATAGTCATGAAAACCGCCTTAAGAGTACCAGAGTCAGTCTTTTAGATTGTAGGCAAATGCAATAAACAGGCAGCGATTATCAGCAAGTTTACTGGCGCTACCAAGCGGTAGATACTACTGATGAAGCATACGAGTAGCGTCTCCTCGTAAATGCGCTTCGCGTCTCTTGAAAATTGAGACCTATTTGGGAATTTGTGGAGTCGCTTTGTGGCATTTGCTTGAATTTGAGTAACAGTCAATGAGTATCCAGAAAAGTTCAGGGTGAAGTTCAGGAGAAGATGGATATTCAATAGTCAAGATGCATATGGGCGTTTCGCCCCCTGTCCAATAGTCTTTAGCTGTTCTTGTTGTCGTTTCTCTAATAAACAACTTCGCTGCGAAGGCCTTCTTTTTTTACCATCACCAGTAGAAGCGGCCGCCCCGGCTTCTTCATCCCGAGAGGTTTGCAGCCAGAACTGAGAGAGACGGAAGGGGGGTTCAGTGCATCACCCGTTAATTGGGTCTTGAATCCTCTTTCCAAAAGGACAGAACACATCAAGTGAAAGTGAGTCCAGTGTAAATGCAAGAACAGAAGATGAAAATACCTTGAAAGTCACAGCTTCTGCTTCTTGGTTGGCTTTCAAGAAAGCCAAACTAAAGCCTTGTAACTCTACTGCTTGGACTGTAATGTTAGGTGCTTATACCTTTAGTTTTTACGGTTTAGATTGTGACCTGCTGAGCACAGGAAAGTTTCTTCCAGGTTTGGCAGGAAGTACTGTTTTATGATTAAAAGGTATTATTCTTAAACGAACTGAAAGAGCAGAAAGACGAAGTAAAACCAACCTGTAAGATTGACGGAAAAACATTCAGTAAAGCACATTACCGAAAACTGATTGTTGTTTTTTCACTTTGAATCATTACTAAAACCATGCATATTTTTATCCTAAATAGATATTATCCTTGACGATCTCATACAAGCGGAAACCAACTACATTAGACCAGATTCGCTTCCTAAAGTTGGGTTAACACTTTAGAGTTTTTGGTAATTTTATCACAGTGCTGCACTCTGGATTGGACCAACACCCATGAACTGTGGAAATTGCATTCCATTCATCGACAAAATACTTCCCCGTTGTTCGCTAAGTCAAAAGGAGCAAAGCACTTACTCAAACAGTAGCCACATGTGTTGCTCAGAATAGGTTCCTATGAGTCATAAATGGGCGGATTTCCGGAGTGGAGAATACATCAATTTCCACGCATTTTTCTGTTTCGTCCAGATTCTGACAGCCTTGTTGCAAACGTCTGATGAACCTTGGGTATGACATAATGGTTGCTGTGACGCTGGAACTATAAGGTCCCTAGCTGAACACCACAAAAACTACCTTTCCCATATCTATCTACAGAAACTGCTTATATCAAGTCCAAACCATCGGGACTCCTGTACTTACGACCAAGCATCCATTTGAAGAAATGAGACTCAGATTTCTTTCATCGGAGATTAAAATATGAGGATGTAGTAGTGATGGCTCATCACGTCGTGGAAGCTTGTGTTGAGGAAGAAGCGCCGGAACAGAAATATTTACATTTGTGAACACACGGTATTTTGATTTCTCAGTTTGCAACACTGTCATCCGGGTGACATCCTTCAAACAACCCACGGAGGTTTTCATGAAACGTCATGCCAATATTCCACGTGATCTTTCAAGAAAGATTCACTAGAGAATCACATAAAAGAGAAAAATGGATTTGTCACTTCCCTTAGTTAGGTTCGCTCCAGTGGAGGATTCAGCTGGCACAGACTAACTGCAAAATTAATATTAAAGAGTCGCTTTTCAATTGTTATCAAAAAATACTTTTGAAAGACTTTATGTATGGACGTGTGGTGATGTCTTGCTATCGCCTGTCAACTTCTTGTTGGAGGTACTTAGCCAAGTTCCCATCCTAAAACATTGGTAAGCATCATTTGATTCTAGTTGGTGGAAATAAGACAGGATATTGCCGAGTTTCCAACTAAGATAACACTCCTACAAACATCCCGATCAGCTAGTATCAGTCTTTAGAATCCCTTCAGGTAGGTGTGCATAACTGAACCATCGTAACAGGATGCAATCAGACAAAGTAGAATTACAAAAATCGAAACCGTTTCCTATTGATCCCATTGGTGTTAATTCTGGAAGGCAGCAAAAGTGAACATCAGATTGCTTCTCCAGTGACAAAGATAGGACCTGATTCTAATTTGAGATTACTTTGTGTTTGTGGAAAGTGTTTGAGAAAAGTGTTGTTTTGACATTTTAAGCTACCGAAATGGGTGATCATGGAGGTTATCATGCCTCACGTCGTCCGGCGTGTTGTTTTAGTGCTATGGCTACGAGTAACAATTCTCTCCGAAATTTTCGACAGAATTCATCGAAAGTAAACAAAAGAAGGTATTTTGGTCTCTTTCTGTCGGTCACGTACTCAATATGCTTTTTCGTTTTTGACTATCTTTCTTTGATGTGAGTGGAATCTTGTTTAATCTGCAGTCTAATTGTGTTGGATTCGTGGATAAAGGGTATAACAGTGTGGCTATTTTGACACTCCCACTAGTGATCGATCGGATTTCCTTGTGAACTGCGATTTTAAACGAAGGTTAATTCTAATTCGTCTGCTCCTGATCCAAGATGACCAATCAAGAGGCACATTCCAGCCTGTAAAATTTAGTAAGGAAGATTGTCTCCCCTAGACAAAGGCTATCATCAACAGCAGAATACCCGGTGTCCAAAACTCATGCTGTGCTGGCATACAACCTTCATTCGTCTGAAGGTCTCACTGTGAAGAAAAGAATAAAAGTGCATTAGGAAGGAACTTAGTTCTGGCCTAACACAACCAAATAGAAGAGCCTACACCTTCAGACATTCAATTGGAAAATCTCGATGGAAATTGACAATAAGAACGCCTCTCACATCCATTAGGAACCGTATCTTGCAAATTGTCAATGTGCAAGGTGGATGCCGCAGGCCTCACTTTGGAAGGTGACTCGTACAAACATCGCTAAAACTTTTCGTAACCACTTTCGTATCCCCCTACCAGATCCCAGGTTGACAACTGAGCTGCTGACGCCGCTCTGAATACGGCATGGAAAACAGCACACTATTCGCAAACTATGGTTCAGCATGCTCAATAAATGGTCTGTTATCCTACTTGAGGGTTTTTGTATCATTTTGGTATAGATAGACGTATGCGTTCTATATTTTCAAAGAGATTCGACAGACATGCCGCAATAGGGAATTTAAAGTGTACGGAAGAGAAAAAACGAAAATTCCTCTTGAGATTTATCTCCAATAGCCGCACAGCTTCCGAGGTAGCCAGCTTCTGAGGTGATAGATAAACGCACTCAAGTGAAATATTTCTTGTCTGGTTATGGGATTTCGAAACACGTCTGGAGCGCGAGAAATTGCATTTCGAAATGAAATTGATCAGTAAGTCAAATCGTCATACGTTTTTTCACCTGGTAACACAGGAAAAGGGGGAGGCAAACACTTCAACGCCACAGAAAACACAAGAGTGACTAATTTGCGAAGCTAAGTCTTGGGAATTAAAAATAGAAAGGTTTTTGGTATGGGCAGAGAAGAACTTTCTGTGGACACCAAAATCTTTCCTTGTTGAATGGAATTGAGGAATGGCTGTTTATATTCTTAGGTCGGGTATCTGTATTCCATCATGGGGTTTCAAGTAGCTTGTGTGAAGGTTTGATTATACCTTTTACTTGATAAAAACACTAAATGTCAAATAATCTTTTTTTACCGTTAACTAAAGCATGTTTGTAGGCACGGTGGTGTGAAAGTATGGTTGCTGACAGGCACTATACCCCTGATTATGAACAATCGTCATCTAGCTGAACTCAAGCGAAACCACGAAATGAAACGGTCCATCAGGAATATGTTGTTTGACATATCAAGGAATACTGTTTAATATTGAGTCTGCTAAATATCCAGTCATATTGAGATACCCATCCTATACTCTGCCGTTGTTGCTGTAACAGACACGTGGGGTCAAAGGCATGTTGCACAAATTATCAGCCCGCCGAATCCACCTTCCGTAGAAACGATGACCGCCAACCTGAACCTCGATCAAACGCGAACTGTCGACTTCCAACGCTGTCATTCACTGTGGATCAATTCTATCTAGTTAGCTCAGCGTGATGCCTTCCACGGTCAGTTCGGACTGGGTACGCCGGTCCGGATTACTCGTTATGCTACGTGCCGTTAGGTTATCGCCCTTATGGATGTACTGTGGATCGTTCGTAGTACCGGGCTTTCTACAGCCCGTATCTTGATTGTGCACGCACCATAGGATGAACTCTTGTCGGACAGTCAAGTAAGGTTGCGGCCCATTTTACCAGCAATAATTTGACATCAATTGTCTAACGCGATGGTTGGGAAGTAAGCCTGATCGGAAGCGCAAATCAATTCTATCAGCTATTGCATTCTCACGACAGAGAGAGAGAGAGATCGAAGAAAAACTTGGAGGACACAGAACGTGAATTTTCTTTGGTTCTGAAGGTATTTTCTTCCCAAAAGAATATAAGTTTCCCGTCGATAAAACTGCCTCATCAAAGAATGTGGCTCTTCCTTGGGGTCTGCTCGTTGGAATGGGTACCATACAGTCAAATTCTGACTGCATAGCAAGCATAGTTAGTGTTTTCGAATGACCATTGGACAATCCATACGACAGAATATTTGACAACCCATCCATTTGTTGACTCAGTCAGCCTGGGATAAACGCTGTCGAAATTCGCCGAAAAAAATTCCCCTGCACTTTTCTCCAACAAGATTAATAGAAAAGGCTGTTACCACTGGGACTTTTGGTGACAGTAGACACCACTGTTTGCAAGGTTCTGCGAAAGCTGATCGCCCACAGTATGTCGGCGCATATCCTGGAGTCTAATCATAACCTACCATTTACCTTGATTTAATCACTATCATGACGTAAGATTACGGAAAACCAGGAGACACCCGGGTTTGAACCGGGGACCTCTCGATCTGCAGTCGAATGCTCTACCACTGAGCTATGCCTCCACGACAACTTCTTTCGACAGTATAAATTTCAGTTAACACTAAGTACGAAATATCACATGTAAATGTGTGAAATCGATATCATTCATAACCTGATCACATGTACTTATAAGCGTGCACACTTTCGAATAAGCGTCCACTTAATTATTGGCAATTCACTTGCAGTTACTAACTTTCTAGTGCCAGCTGTCTTCTTAAGATGAGTGAGAAAAAATTTCACGCAGGATTTTTCTAATAATAATCGCATTGCGGGTTACAAATCTAGTACCACAAAACTGCACAAAATATTAGAAGACTTTAGGAATGCCCACTTTGTGAATAAAGGACTTGAAAACCCGTAGTGAATGCACATTAAGAATAGGGCTAAAAAATTATGAGCAAAAGAGTCCATTAATTTGCATTTGAGTCACAAGTTTACAACAGTTCAGTATGAAACGAAGTGCTCAGCTGTGCATGTATTACCCTGTTTTTCAAAACACTTTTCAAGGCTACACACGCTCAATCAGGGTTAATGCTGAAGACGACGGACATGCAGTTGATGGGAGCAAATCTTAGAGATGCTTGGGTGACAGACTGTCATCGGGATGCTGAACCCCACTACACCGCCAAATGCGGAATGGACTGTTGATCAAGTAACAGTTAGACAGAGTGGAAAGTTTGGATTTGTTGTTTGGGGAAACGATATGTAGTAAGGAATCAAGCAAGAGTTTAGAAAACCGTTTCAGAAAGCTACTTTTAATATGAGATGAACAGTTGTTCAATAATTATGAAGAAAAGATTTTTAACCACACGATGAATTGTTGGAGGCCTAATAAAAAACCAGCCAACTGGAAATAGTTCCTTAACGCTACAAACCAGGACCAGTGTGGAGTTAAGTTCTTCCCAATCACCAATAATTCTTGTGGACCAAATGACCTAGAATGATAGAAATCAGTTATAATAAAATGAACACCTGACTTACTAAATGCTTCCATATTATTTCCCTGCACAAATAACTCCAACTCTCTCTCTCCCTCACTCGACAAAATGCGCGGGTACAAACGCTGACTCGAGCGAAATTTGCAAGTACAGGTCGTCACTGAGAACTAAAATAGTCAACTTAATTACGAGTTTCTATAGAACCTGGCCATTTTGAAGGCACCTTTTTTCAAAATGTGCGGCTGCTCTTATCTAAGACCTCTCCCCATACGCTCGTCAATCACAAGCCCTCTATTCTCATTGCGCTGTATTGCTTTGTGATTTCAACTTCCTGGGCCATCAGCTGTTATGGTGTGAATCGCAGTCCCCGTTTTAGGACTTCCACATTATCCAGATCTCTTCTATGTCTAACACATGTCCCACCAGCGCTTGGTATTCTTCCGCATTCTTTGGAGGTTCGTTCATCCTTCTTTTATGCCCATGGATTAAGGTGTGCAGTTCCCTGGCCATTTGTCCCATGTAAACCTTAGTGCAATCTCTGCATTTAACTTTATACTTACAGTCCATAGTCCTTTCAAGTTCCTATTTGATTCCCAAACTGACTACTCAGTCTAAATAAGAGGAATTTTTGGACAGAATAGGGGGCATAAAAAGCTCATCATCGTCCTAAGTACAGCATCAGCATTTAACACTGATGTTTTGCTGCCATCCAGCCGTAATTCGCTTGGAAAACTTAGTATGAATAAAAAAGTAAAAGTGAATGAAGAAGGGGTCAGCGATAGTCTACCACAATCATTCTGAGGCACCCAAACCTCCGGACACTCATTCAGGCAATCTGGATATCTAATGACGACATGATCGGACATCGACTAGAGGCCGCATCTTGCAGCATCTCCAACCAGGCACAGTGGAAACCACGCAGTCCCCATTCTGGAAGGTCAGCTGCATTAAAAGCAAATACACTCCGTCACCTCTTTTAAACCCCTCTGTCGGGTCAAAGATTGTCCACCAACGATCTGACTGCGGCAAGGAAATCTGAACTCATCTTGGTAGACGATGGATCGGCATGAGCAATATGTGACCCAATCACTATAGCTTTTGGCACTGGATACATCCTTCGACTTAAGTCCCCGTTGCTCAACCGAACACTCATTTTATTATTGCTTGGTTGCGGATTCATTGACACCAACCCGCACGAACTGCTTCTTGAACAACTGTTGTCAGAGACCTGAAGCAATTCTAGTTCCGCTGCTGGGAGATGTCACTTCTCACAGCCATACAACAGAAAGTATCGTACAAGTCCCCTGCTGCCATAGGTGTCTCGCGAAACGAACCTTAGAGATTTTAACATTGACTTTATCTGTTTTGCTACCATCGAGCAGGCACAATTTCCGGGGCACTCCTTGCCAGGCAAGTGCGTTAATGATCTCCACGCTAAGTTTGAATTGGCATCTTGAAATTTGACGGGACGGGCTATGTAAACATTCCTCAGAGATTCAAGCAGTACCATTGTTCAGCACTTGAGCGAAATTAGTAATGCTATGCCATAGGCAAAACTCCCGGTACCGTGGAAAGGTGTAGAAACTAATTTCCAACACAAATTCACATCCAACGACGAGGCAGTTAGAAGGGAAGGGGATTTGCCCAACTTTGGATCTGATAACCTCAAGTTTAATAAGTTATTCGTCTGCCCATTCGTCCTCCGGCTTTGAAGGTCGAGGAGAAAAGTAACCCTGGATGATCGTATGGTCCACACATGTCTCAAACGAGCACCAATCACTCATCGATTGGTGCCATCAGCAGCTGACGGAGATCGGATGATTTTAGTCTCCGGCTAGCACGCTTTCTGAATACAAATTGTCGTCAGACGAATTTGGTTGGTTATGGAGCAGTGCATAAAAACAACCTGTGGTCAGCACACAGCTGAAGCAGTTGTTCGCCATTGTCCGTAAATGTCAAGTCGAATCCATGCCAAGCACTAATCAAGTTTTCACTTGTGCATTCAGAACTTCGGTTACCACGTCGATATCTTAGGGACTAGCCTGCCATAGCAAGGCATTCATGGTGTCATAAAATCCGTACTTGGTGGTGTCAGAGATAGAGTCAGTTAGGGCATAAGCAGACACGGCAAACAGACATCGGTCAACTTCTCGCTTGGGTTATTCCATTACATACGTTGCCGTATGAGTCTCACAGAGGCGGCAATCAATGGGCATCCTGTCAAGCAAGTTTCCTTTCACCCGGTGAATTGGGACGATATTAACCCTTGCACATCCTAGCTCAATAGCCTATGGAGTGCCGGAGGTGTACAGTCGGAAGTGAGTGGAGAGTAATGGAGCTACTGTTCATCGGATGTTCTTAGACCTTGATTTCTGGTTTCTGATCAGCACTAATCAATGTCAAGTAAGTCAAGTATGCGAGCAAAGCAGCTTGGTATTCTGCTTGTTTCCGAGTTCGAACATTAAAATCAGCCAGACAGACTGGGCCCAGAGGTTTGGGGAATTATTTCCAGGTGGCTGACGCGCAGATATGGCCAAAATCGATGCAAGATGAACGGGGTTGAAACTCCTAATTTATTTATCTACAAGGAGGGTTATTATTGATGTGAGATAGGGAAGGAAAGAACGTGAAAGAAAACAACAGAGACGCCAGCAGTAGCCCATTTTCACTCAGCCAATCTGTTCTTTTCAATAAGTAAGGCGAACCGGCTGATGGCCCCACGCGACGGTCAAGGTGGCATGAGATTATTTGTAAATGTGTAGTTATTGGTTTTACGTTGGCTGAACTACGGCCATAGGTCCAAAAACTGGATAAAAGAACAATTGAGCTCCTCGATCAATGCTTTTGGCTCAGAATACCGATTGCAAAGAAGCCGCGTTAGGTGGGAAATGTCAGTTCATCCCTTTTCCAAGAAATTATAAAATATATTCCAACCCCCACCCTTGAGTATCAGGATTCTATGTGGCTCTAATCATTGACCAGGCTGGTACCAGAAACTCTGGTTGCCGCACCGAAAGTGTAACCCATCGGGTCACGGAGGCCCACAATCCGTCAAACCCAGGTTGTAAATACTCAGATTTTTATAAATTTAGCTATTGCGAAGTTTCTGGAGAAACTTACCTTTTTTAGGCCGCGGGGCCCAAATGACAAAACGGGCTGAATCAAGTGTGTTCGAGAGTCAAAAAACCGAAAAAATAAACAGCAACCGATTGCTAGTTCCCCACAGGATGCCTAATATTTAATCAGCTGAAAACGACCGGACTTCTGCCCAGTGGCCACGCTGAACAAAATTAAGTCGGGAAGCACACCGGTAATCAGCAAATCGGTCAGCCGACGCACTAACTTCTAGCTAGCAACCTTAAACACTTCATCAAAGTATCTCTCGACCAACGTCTATAGGCAAACCGGAGAGCACTCAACAATCACGACAGGTCTCTTGTTATCACTTTTCCTGGGTCCGATCTCACAATGGTTAAAATGTCCGGTAAACTGTTGCTTGGGTGACGCATTAATCCTATTTCGGAACACCAGAGTAATTGAGATCTCTTTCTAAAGTTCGAGCATGCTGTGAACAGCACCCAGGATGATGAGGATGTATTTTTATATTTTTAACTCAGGCAGAGGTTGTTTTTACGCAGCGAAACCTTACATATTTTTAACTCAGGCAGAGGATGCTGTTACGCAGCAGAAACCTTACAGAAAACTTCCAGATTACATTTGGATTTCCTCTGAACTTTAGCCATCAGATTCCTATTTTTTACAAGCTCACAAAACCATTTTTTCATTCGCTGTTTGGAGCTGAACAACCGGAGATGAGGTAGTCTCCAGTTTCATGTTATAATTTTTGGGGTGTAGCCAACATTTCCTTCCCCCCGAAAATCTGTGCGTCATCTCAGGAACCGTTGATTGACTGGAATATTTTGCTCACCTCCAGGTTTAATTGATATAGGCAAAGCGGCCCAAAGTTTCAGTGCATATCTCTCCATTAGGGATCAAGCGCGGATCGTAAGGATCAGTCTCAGCTGAAACGAATTAGTGTTGGAGACATGTGATCTTTACTGATCGATTACATCATGACAACGAATAGCATTTAGTAAGATGCTGACAGCTGGTACTTCTGGAATTTGGATAGCACAACACAGGATTCCTCAGATGTCTTAAAGAATGGAGTTATCCTAACCCACATGGATCCAAGAGCTATTAGTTTGAACATTAAAACAACCTGTGTGTTTGTGCACATTACGCGCGACAATGCAACACAAAATGATGAGACCATACCATGAACCTTGGGTCTCAGACACTAACTGCCTTAATTACATACTACTTGTTATATTCAAGTAGTTACGTATATGCGAAAAAGATCTATTTCCCGTCTGCGACAGCCTCGTAACAAGGGCCAAGCTATTCTAAGTTCAGCTGAGGGAGTAATAACTTCAGAAGCGTAAAACAAGGGGGAATAAGGCATCATACCACTGTCCAGGCACGAAGAATTTCCTTTCGGTTATTGTTTTTGTTAGCTATTCCTAGTCACGATTCACCTGCTGATTCTGAAAACTTATGAAAATTAAATTACTTTGGTCTGTGTGAACCACAGTTCTTGATGTCTTTGTAATAGTATACTCACCCTCACTCACTCTACGATCTTCATGCACAGTTTCAGTATTTTCGCTTAGTCTTCCTCTGATTTACTTTTAACAGGACTTCAGGTAATCTTCGTGAATAAAATAAAACTGTCCACATTCCACTACGGAAGATCTGCATTGTCAATAAAAAACAAGAAATTAAAACACCATCCGTAGACAATGTAATACGGGGGATCTAATATTGGATTCTGAAAATAACGAACATCAGGGAAAAAGTATCTATGACTGGGCAATGAATAAGCAGAGAAAAACGTCATGAGAGCACACACAACCAAGGGTGTGTACAAATGAAAAAGTGTAGATCAGGTAAGATTTTAAAACATTAAACCAAGCCAAGTGGCATTCTTGCGTCAGATGTGAAAAGTGTTTGCCGGAAAAGGTAGGTGGTGTGGTGGAGGCTACCAAACAATCAGACTGCTAGAGTGGCCTATCAATAATCATTAGCAAGTAAGCTTTTGTCATGAGGGAAGCGAGAGGGTTGTTGTGCTAAAACGTGAATGGACAGGAAATGAATAGATGATTGTAGATTATCTTGAGGGATACAGAGGGAGATACCGCCAAAAAGTGTACCCTTTTCATAGTTGCTTTAAGTAGTGAAGGTATGAGAGTAGGGTGATTAGAAACTCTCTACACACACTGGTTGTTAGGCTATCCTACAGTGGTATTATTCGTAAAGCGGTGCTAATGCGAAACAGTGTTACCTGTAATTGAAGGGGTACTAATACCACCATCAGCTCGCATGTTTGCATAGTTCGCCATCCATTTTGTTTCAAAAATTCGTTTCATCCACAATCACGAGGTTCTTAAAAACTACACGTTCACCACCTATACTGAATAATCCCGCGATGCAACTTCGATCTTTCAGACCCGGTAAACTAAACTTGCTGAGTCAACAGTTCAGGCTAACTGAACGCATGCATTCCCAGACAAGAGTGATGCGTTTACCCGTATCACAACGCTACCGCAGGATGAAAAAATTAATCACGATTTGTGAGGTAGTGATGAAGACACTGCTCAGACCTTTGAATTTTCCATACGCAAGTCAATTCTATCCACCCAATTTATAGTCTCAGTATCCATCGGATTGTCAGAACTACTGGACTAAACGAAGGCTGAAAAAGTTTGCCAACATTGGCAGCAACTGTTATGGTTTCTCATTAGTGTTAGATTGTTTTTGTTTTAATAATTCTGTTATGTTCTACTAATGAAGATTGCACAATTTCGACGACCTTATGAACTTCAAACTGACTGCATTTTGTTGACCACTCCGGGATAAGGAATCATGTCGAAGAGAAATCGATACAACATATGAATCAGACAGTAAGAAGTTCGTGTAGGGAACGAAAGGACCATAATAAGAGGTTAAACCTGTATTATTGTAATCCTCGAACGTCTGCGTCTGGGACTATTCCAGAACTATCAGCCACAATTTTATACCACTTGAAAAGCTTGTTCCGCTGGCAGAAGGGACTTCATCGCAAATGTTTTGCACAACTGCTAAATAGAGATGACTGGTTGATTGGGATAGGGTCTATCGATGAGGCTGCTAAAACAACTGGGATAAGAGTATCAAAGATCGTTTATGAAAGTAGGAAGATTTTCGAGGAAATTCTGGTGTGTTGACAGTTGCAGGGGTGCCTCAAGCAATTGGGTAGATACGCAAGAATCAGCTAACGTTACGCATCGATTGGTGTGCTGAAAAGAGACTTAACCGGAAGAAATCCAGCGAACCTATGGTTGTCCTTCTACGAAGGGTCAAGCCAAGTAGAATGGAACTCAACTGATAACCCCTTTAGAGGCACACAAGTCGAATAAACCTGAGCTAATCATGCCCTGGAAAATACCAGAAATAAGGCTTACCACGAAAGGTCCCGCATAAACATCGATCCATTAATAGATCTTCGAGCCGTTTTTACTACCTGAGCAGTGTTTGGCTCTTACGTTGTGTCTTGTTTCTTGCATATGTGAAAATTCACAATTATTGTACACTGAACAAGTAAATAACTGAAGGTTTTTCTCAGACAGAGTCGCAGATCAGCAGAAATATCCTACGTGAAGGCCGAGGTCAACAACTAAACATTCTTCTTTCTTTCATTCTTTATCTTTCATTCTCCGTGAGTCGCAATAAACCTACACTAGCGTGACAACTATCGATCCGTTGCGCGCAAATGGAATCTTCAAGCAGGGGTTATTTACTTCGATAGCACCACAACTAACCGTTTGTAAGATGCGAACGACTGGCTAAAATAGCCTAGCGTCAGTCAAGTAGCTTGCAGCACTTCATTCCGGTGTTCAGATGCGGCAGGTGACAAATGCATGGGTGTAAAACGCCTGTCCTCCGGTGTGGTCAGCGGAAGAACTGGCGCGTGACGATATATGCATGCTTACAACGTACATGTCGTTTTTGGCGGAAATGCGTCTAAACGATAAATCCATAAGACTTTATTGCATAAACATGGGTAGTTTTTCCGCATAGTGGTTCAAGTTTTTGGTTCGTAGTCATCGGATATCTAATTTGGTGGACACAGCTGCAAATCTCGTGGAAGTCTCTTCCATAAGACATTGTGGTCACCAAGCGTTCATCTATTTTCCACACTTCGTGATTGGGAGGTTCCATTCAAAAGGGCTTTGATCAGTAAATCTCACTTGTACACACCACATACCGGTGGTTCACATATCATGCTTACATAAACGGTAGTTTCCACAGTTAGACTTAAGCTAGCGGAATTGCACCGTCCCAAAATATTCGACCAGATTCAGAGCCAAATTCATCAAATTATCTGGAAGCCGAATTCTTCAGAAGAACGTGAGACAGAAAAAGCTTCGGAAGAGGCTATCGTTTGCATGCTGAGTCAACTGGCGAATTCTAAAAAACCTATATAGTAGGGTTACGCATTCAAGGACAACCGACCGCAGCCACTTCGGTGCCCATCTTCCAGTGCAAAAGAAGATGCAGTCCCTGTGGTTTGTCTGCATGCAGTTCTAACCCATAGTGTGTAGTAAGAACAGCTTGCGTTGAAACTGGGTTCAAGTGAAACCTGAAGTTGACGGAAACTCCGTTACTGCGCCTACCTGATGACCCCCAAGAAGGGCGAAACCGGTCATGGATTGTCGGAAGGTTTTCAGCAGCCTGGTAGGTGGCTGCATTTATGGTGCTTGTCTCGTTTCTTCGTGGTCTTGCAGTCACCTGCAGGACCCCGGCTACTCACTCACTTATTTTGATACATTCCACAGGCTTATTGAAGGTGGTCGAGCCAACCTCTTGCCAGAATCCTGATGTGGTTGCTGAGTTTGTGTCCTGCCAGGCCTTCGCAGTCTACGTAGGCTGTAACATTGCTCTCCACTCAGTTTGCTCATGTCGCATAACTCCTCACGTGTCCTTGGAAAGTAAACCCAATAGACTCGACACCTAAGGTCAGGCCTACTAGGAACGCTTTGAGACTACTTATTTTCTTGTTAGTAGATCAGCTCTACAGACAATACGTACAAAGCTACGTACCGCTTCGTTCACATTAGGCATCTTTTTGTTCTCTCTTATTCAGAGGTGAAAATCTATTTCCAACATGATAAAACAGTTTCACAGGAGAAAGTAAGAGAGACACAGACACACAAGTGAAATGAGCTCTCCTTGTTATTTGAAATACTGCGTCTTAGACTGGGCCGAACAATAGGTGTGGTACATGCGATCGCTGCATGATATCCTTGGTGCTAAATGCTCGTCAACTAAGTGTATTACCTTGATAAAACTTGCCAGACTTGGCTCGCGTACATCGTTGCGGTTGCTGCGCATTAATTTAGACGTAGACCTAGGTCGTAATGCAGAATGGAAGTCATGTACTTTAAAGATATCACAAATGCTCTAGTTATAAGCCTCGTGGTGGCCGAAAAATCGCTTATTTACGTGTAAGTGATTGTAAAAATAACAATACAAAATGACGGCTAATAATGTTTCCCAGATCGATTCTTCTGCTTACTATAGGTTAAGGGATTACAAAACCAAAATCGAGCGATCCATACAAGTGAAACGAGAATAAGCAGAAGTTTGTGACCTAATGGTTTGGCCTGTGTGGATAGATCCAATTTGCATACAAACGCTTTCTGAATGCGTGAATGAATCGCGATTGCTTCAGTTGTCGCCAGGGAATGATAATGAACGGATCTTGGTAGGTAACTAGGTGCTTGGTACATTATTCGGCAGATGTCGTTAGAATTAATCAAGTGACTGTTATCAGCCAATTGCGCCACCATTGCGCTAACAGTGGACTTCTTTGATCCGTTGTCGCCCAAAGTGGGTTGTGTTGGTTTATTCTCTTGCATAACTGCCGGTCGTCGTTGGCCTAAGTATTCTGTCGCGACCGATTGGAAGTGACCACAACATCAAGGTTGCCTCAGAGGGTCGTACTAAGGTGCAAGTAGGGTATGCGTCGTCACGTTTAAAAACTACTTAGTGTATCGCTGCAGAACTTTGTCAGGTTCATTCAGTTGTATATCCGTAACATGTAAGCGTCTCATGATTACGATGGTAGGGCTCCTCGTCCTTACTAGAAACATCCATTATAGAAATCCATCGGTGAATGAGCAAGATGCCATGAGCGTCCAAGTCCCACTAACCACACAGCATTATCAAAGCTATGCTTCATTTGGAGTCTTGGAGAACATGGAGTGTTCCAGCGAAAAGGTGCTGTATGCTGTTGTTGTGAAGGCTATTGGCGAATTCCAGTGTGCACTTCGTACTGAAAATGAAGTTACTTTGTGCCAGAAGGCTGAGATGTACTATAAAGCTATTTCATTCCTTGTAAAAGTCATCCATGGTGTGTATCACGCGATTTGCCCTCGATATTTTTGAGATACCCACTGATGATGATTTTCAATAAGGGTGAGATAGGTGTGCAGTGTTTCTGAGCTTTTTGCCTTTGAATGATTTCACTTGCGCGACTAAGTCTCAGATTGTGTCTAGCGAAATCAGTGTATTGATAATGACAGAAGGGTATACAGAGACCAGTACGTGGTTTAAAGCGAATAGCGCTGGATAACCTTACGGCACCGGACACTTACAAATAAATACTCGTCAACGCAAAGTCTCAATAACCCTAAAGATTGCCATTCGTTTTTGTTAGAATTTGTGCTCATCATTCAACCAGATATGCTTGTCGTAGTGTCAGAAGCTATGTCCATTGCAGCTTGCTTGAATCCCGCTTACAGCCGAACCCAAGATACTACAAGGGATATGCATTATTTTTACTGGAAAGAAAGAGCGTGATATTTGGAAAACTGTCCCAGTTTGACTGATGTATTTCTCCTCTCGTTTCTCTTGCGGTAGCAGTTGAGTTTCAGTCTGCTCATGTGCAAAACTACAACTGTGTGTGTGCTTGTCTGCCAGTACTAGTCACTTGCTCGTATTTTGAATGCATGACGGTCAAGCTCAGGACATTAACAGCCATTTGACAGAATTTGGACACAAGGTTGTATATAAGATGCAAAGCATACTGACGATTCTTCCTGACCAATAGGGTGTTTAATAAGAAGTTTCCCAGATTTGGTCGGATGAGTGTCTTCTTTCAATATCAAAGACATAAACCAATAGGGTGTTTAATAAGAAGTTTCCCAGATTTGGTCGGATGAGTGGTCTCATTCAATATCTAAAGACATAAATATTAAAGGAGCGGGCCATTATATCCAGTTGAGCGCCATGATGTTTTAAAGCATTTGAATGGTGGATAAAACATACCACTTTTCACGAGTAAAATCAAAATGAATAAGACAGTTGTGGTTGAGCTTCAGCAAAACGGTCATTTACGTATAAAAGGGCGGATGCGGATAGCCCTCCCACTTGGTCTTAGAACTCGGATTGGGTAAATTCTGTCAGAGGTGTTAATAGTAACCTAACTTAGCATTTTGTGTAACTGTGACTGATCACCATTTAGTCACGGTTAAACAATAATCAATAGCCGACACTTTCCTACATTAACATTGCTTTGGTTTGCAGATCATTGTCTTTAGGAGTGAGAAGAATCGGCGATGTTCAGAGCTGTTTTATAGCGCCACAACAGTGGCTTGGAAAACTAGTGTGAATACGTTCCTTAAAATGGTGTCACTTCTTAGAAATGACAATTGAAGAACATTTCAAAAATTTTGAAATTTAAACGCTGATACCAAATGCCGTTGCTGTAATGTAATTCGGGATAAAATGAAATATACCGTTTACATATACTTAAGGTACTTTAAAGTGGCAATCGTCGCCGCTGCAATCTGGGCATCTTTAATTTATGCGAACATCGTGTAGTTCAAAGAGAGGAATTGGTGATTAATCTTTGGCCAAGTTGCTCGCTGAGTGATAAATCTAGCAGAGTTGTTACTTTGTAATGTATAATAAGGATTTGTCCATATGTAATCACTACCAACGACTGTATTTGCTGGATTTTCTGTTGTCATTAGGTGAATTTTCTTGTTCTTATGTAAGACAGGTTTAACCAGTTGAATTCCCTGTAAGATTAGATTAACAACCCAATACACTGCGTAAATTTTCAGACTTATTTCCTCAATCTGCTGAGGCAGCTTTTGGGCTGGGACTTCCTAAGGTCACAGTCAGTGACTTGTGTTTGCTTGCCATGGTGGACTCTCTGGGTAATTCCGACGCTTTTATGCGTGGCTCATGGCGTTGAGTGTATACTTTTATCATTTAACCACATCCCAGACTAAGAATGACGGGCACTTCGTGCCTGATGTGCGAGTCTTGACTGCCCTAGAGCTAACCCCGCCTTGAAGAACATTCAGCATCGCTTGTCCTTTCTTCATTTGTTGGTCTTTATACGCCTGTTTCCATACAAAAAATTATTACATACTTTGGAATTCATCTTATCTGACTGGAACTGTTGGTGGCATGACTTCGACTGAGACGTTCCTCTCTTTTGTCTCATATTCTTCTGTTAACCTTTCTCATTTATCGCTTGCATTCATTTTGTATATCTGTGACCACGCTCTTCAAAAATAAATGATAGTAGTTAAATTCTACGGCAGACTCACAGCGCTTCCCTTAAAACAACCTGAACATGAAAAAACAGGTCGTGTTTGTTTGGGTTGCCGTTCTCTCCTGTCAAAACGAGTGCACATTACCAACACCCGTGGCCAACGCTTCTGTAGGTTTGATGTGCGACCTGATAATTTTGTTTCGGTCGATCAGAATGAAATTTGAAATGTTCACTGAAACTGTAAAGGGCAGCGGTTTCTCCAAGCTACGCAAGTGACTATGATGAAATTTTGCAGTGAAAAATCTCGCTCAATATTCTGGCCGCTCCAGCGTAAACAAATTGACGGCTAAATACATACACAGTTGTTACCAACGGAACGATATCTAAAAGTGCCTTCATGACATTTTGTGCCTAAACACCTTAGGAATGTTTTAGGCGTTTTAGAAACTAGCTACCCCGATTCACATGTCTGCCCTCCCTCTTTCTCGCAAGCCATAATCCTTGCATCTCACCCCCCATTATTAAAGTTTTCGAATAAAAGACTACCATGAACATCTGTGTCCCAGACACGTTTATTAACAATAAAGTATATACTATCACTGTGCGAACGCAAAGACTACAGGTTCCGTGGCCGACGATTGTTAGGGCGTACAAGCATTTTGCTGACCTAATCGTCTTCGTGTACAGGGAAATGAAGATTCTGAAAGCCGTGGATAGCAGCATTTGGTCTGTAGATGTGTTTCCCTGAAAGTGCAACTGCGTGCATAAGCACTGGTGGCAGCCGGAAATGCCTGACCGAATATATCGTTCGGTCGCTACATCCTGGAATAAAGACGGAAAACTTACAAGTTTGTATGCTGCACCTAGCCAGCTTGCTCATTCAAGGGAATTTTCGTCAAACTTGTTGTGGCTCATGGGAATCAGCGCTAACATAGCTTTCACAGGTACGAAGTAGCCCGCGAAAGGAAGGCAGAGGCATTTGTGTGCTCCGTTTTCGGCTGCTGACTACATGAGGGTAATGCTGAATCGTGGAGGGAGTAAATCAGTTGACGGTTGGCATGCACGGATTACAGAGAATGAATCTATCAATCGTAGTCTAATTCACAAAAAGATTATGGTCGTGATAATTAGGGAGTGCAGCCACTAGATGCGAATCATGACGGAAACTGTCAGAGAAGCACCCGCTGCTGGTTGGCGTTTCAGCTTCCTAAGAAGCCCGTGTGTCATCAAGGGAGGTAAATGACATTAATATATCTAAGTGTATGGTACGGTAGAGAAGGAAGCCTGTGGTACCGGCCACTCGCTTCATCTGTGGTTTGTCTAGGACCTCCTGGAGTTTGCCTATAATGAAGGCTGAACTCGAGTATAAAAACAGACTAAAGTGCCAAGAATTAAAGATTTCGTTCTCCATCCTATTAGTATTCTATTTATCTCTTCCTTAGAGTGACGTCGTCAGACGCTTTATCAAATACTTCCAACAGTGATACCCCCTTATCCATTTGGGTATCCGGCACCTCATTCATCTCTCCTTGGCCGGGTCATTTTTAGTGGAACTGAACAACCAAAACTTTATTCAGACTGCCTTTTAAAGGCCATACTGTGCGATTTGATTTTGACAGCACCCATGGTGTTACATACGGTCTCCTCCCTCCTACTGCGGCTTTGTGAAAAGTTTGCGCCACCGGAATTATTTTCAATCCCACCATCATCACTGGTTTGAAGAGGGGTACCAGATATCTTCGTCTCACAATAGTTTCTCGGATAAGATGGTGAAGTTTCGAAAATGTCGCACACATAATTAAATGTGGCTTCCATAATGTTGTTGCCTTTTGTTTGAAGAAAAATGGCGGAAAATGTTTGATCAGGTTCACTTCAGCGACATGCTCAGTGATTATTGACCGCATTTGCCTCAGCAGTGTCCTGACACATCTTGTTACTCATTTTGTTTCACCGATTTGCTGTTCATCGCTTCTTCCGCTTTCAACTGCGAGACAACTTCAGGGTACCAGCATCTGTAGCTCTTGTGAGCGCGCCAGATACAATCTGCATACGTGTCATTCACAAGGCTTCATGTCAGGTTGCAAGAGCTGACCTTTATCATCTAGCACGGGACCGTAGCTTTCCGATTTTACCTCAATGTTACCGCGGCGAACAAAGTTAAGCAGAACATGGTGTAACGTGCTTCCTGGACCTTTTTCAGGCATTTTCATGACACATGGAGCTACTAAGGTACCCGGCTACCTGCTTTAACAATCCAGATTTCTGTACTGCCGGCTAATACGTAGTTTGGTGGTATCCCTATCCTAGACCTGAACCATTTTAGGGGTTGCATAACGGCCTTGCTTCCCTGGTGCTCCTTAGCCTTCGGGTTTAGAACCTGGTTGAACATCTTGTTGGCACAACAATCAGTAAGGTGCTGGTTCACGTCAAATGATAAGAGGCTGATTCAGTAAATGAGTGGCTATTGTGGTGACGTTGACTGCTAATGCTGTTGCTCTTAATAACCAGTCCGTCGATGTTTTACTCTGGTTTGTTTAAACTTACGCTCTGGCGTCCAGCACAACAGGCTTTATGTGGTCTTAGCTAATACAAAACATGATGTGCGCACGCCACTCACGGCGATGGTATCAATGGGGTATTGAGGCGTGACGGCGCCGGTCCCAGGTTGGATAGGGAATTAGGAATTTTAACTTGGTCAGGGTTTCAGTGGCCCATAATCGACTACTGTATGTTTGTTCGAGCAACTGTTAAGCCAAACCGGTGGTGGCATGTGATACTGCATCAAAAAGCCGAATGTAGTGTGGATATGCGGTAATGGGCTCTTGGCACAGAGGGGTCCCTTTTGGCTTCGCCGCGGCCGATGTGGTCAAAGCAACCAAAGCCACAATTTTCCATTTTCTGCACTGCAGAAAGTGCTGGTCAGCTATGCCGATGTGTCGCAAAAGCCTTTCGCTGCATGGTAAAGGAATTAGCTCTTTCAGCCATTAGCTCAAAAATTTTCTCAAGTTTTCCACATAAGCTCTTAATAATAATAATAATTATTATTATTATAACGATGTTTATTCCGAACTTGTGGGAACATCGTCAGGTATGATAATAATGTTGCAGTCAGAATAAAAGCATGACTGGAGGGGATTGTGGGCACAGAAAATTAGGAAAAAGGACAGCATTATAGGGTGTGGGCATTATCCGATGTAGGCATGATCATCACGAAACCGGCACGAGCAGGGAAGCACAGCTACTTTGCTCTTTTGTAAAGAATATGAAGCAAAATAGGATCGTTGGGATTTGAAAGTGATGGGCAAAAAAACTAGGGAGGGCAAAACAACTGGCTTCTTGCCCGACGCATGACAAGAAAAGTGTAACGGTTAAAAATGAGGAACCAGAACATCAGATCGATTAACCAAACACCAAACAGCCCTTACTTGCGTTTTTAATGATCGAAGCTGTGGTTGATATGTCAGAATGACCGATGCGTGTCAGTTATATGGCGTAGCTGACTTACTTATTGAGTGGTCGATACCCTGTGCAGCATCTCACCTACTGGCACCCTGTTTAGGCTTCCCAAATAATACCAATACTACTGTTATCCAGTGTTTTAATGAGGTATGATTGAAGGATCCCATTTTGTCTCCAACAAACGAAAGCCTGTCTTTGATTAAAAAATTCTTGACTGGTGACAGCCACAGACCCTGGCTTACATATGGTCTCGAGGAGCAGCACAATCAATAATCCAAATGAAAAAAACTATTGATAGTCCGGTTTGCAATGACCTTAGCAGGGTTAATTAATAGCCTAAGTCGTATGATCTCAAGTACTGCACCGCCAGTAAACAGACGGCATCAGTGCGTTTTGAGTGAAAGTGCGCCGAGGTTGGGATCACGTGCTTGTTGCGTGTGCGTGAATTGATATGGAGTCTACTCACCCAGGTCAAATTTAGTCGGTTATCGGTTGTTTAGATTATCACTCTCATTGGCTTGCTGGCTGAGTTCTCATCAGATTGCTAGATGTCCGTTTGGCTGGGAACTTGGTTTCATTTTTATGCGCCATCACCACATTTCATTCCTTTCCTATTGATTCTGGTTTCCGGTCCATTGGCTCGATGACCGAGGCTGACCAGGTGTTGCTGCCGAGCTGGCCGTCCGTCGCTTTTGGCGGTGCGAAAAAGGGGCTGATGTTGACAAGCCGGTTGGCTGAATATTTTGGAGATTACCATGTACCTAGGAAAACTCTTTCATATATTAAAAATCCGCGTGCAATATTTTGCTATTAAACGAGTGTATCTTCTGACCTTTGCGTTTGGTAGTGGGTGCTAGTGAATTATGTCTTTTGATAGATGAATGAACTAGAACAAATTCAATATTGGACGCGTTGAAAAATCTAGAAAACGAGGGGATTGCAGTATGCGGAAGTTAAAGACACAAAAGGCGATTCCTACAAACATGGCATTTTCTAAATTATTTAATTAACCGGTATATCAAAATGAATTACTGCGCAACCCAGAAGAACGGGGAATTTGAACTCACGGGTTACTGGTTGTGCGATAGGACCAAGTCTTCGCCCTAGCTATTCCAGTCGGGTTCGGTCTCCTCCCTCACTGCTTCCGTTTACGTGAAAGGCACAACCAAAATTGTGTGGGACTGCTCTTTGAGATTTCATGGCTGAGCAGTAAGTATGCCTGCTGTAGCTCACATAAAGCCCACCCAGAATTTATTTGAATCGTGTTTTAGATGTGGCGTGGACATCTTCTGAAATGAACACCGACTACTGAAATTGAGAAAAGCTGTTATCTGGTAAAAGTGTTCTCCTTAACCTTGAGTATAAACTCACCACGTTCTCATTTTACATGCTGGGGTCAGCGAAGAGAAGAACATCGGCCATACGTTTTTCAAACAAGGTACAGATGGTTATGAGATTTCCTTATAGGTGTTGGTTGTCAAGGGAAAACCGTTTGATAACCTCCGGACGCGCCTCGTAATCAACAAGTTCAATGTCGGTAACCACCTTCGTAGCAAGTGGTCGGACACCCTAAATGAGGGTTGTGTCCCTATTGAGTCTAGCATAGACAACTTTGCTAGCTTATCTGGGAAGCGATCTGACGCAGAACAGAATATATAGAAGTCCAAGTAGGTAATACAGATGAGCCCAATCGTTCAAAGAGTGACGAATGCATTTCGGACCGATAATCACTGATGGAGTGATAAGGAATTACTTGAAGTCAGCTAGGCACCTAAATCATTTGTGGCTTTCAGTCAAGTGCCATTTTCACCTGGTCCATTCTCGTGATTACCACAAAAGCGTTTTCCGTCCCTCCCGTGAGCGACGGAAAAGAGGCCCCGTTCGTCATTCGGAGAGAAGTCCAGCCTGGTGTTTACCATTTTGTAGCAGTGAAACAAATTCGGGGGCACCGATATTGATACTGTAAGACTTCAGATCGTCCACAGAAGCTGAAAAACTTACCTAAGAAGGCCACTACAGTAGATCAAAACGGAAGCGGCCCCGCGGCAGAGCTAAGGAGGACCATAGTGATAATCGGTGCGAAAGGAAAATAGGATCATCTGACATTCAGTCGTAAGTATAGTCTAGTGGCACACCCTAATCCAACGCAAAATTCTTCAGTGAAACAACTGGGACTGGAGTACGCGGAGCAGCCGCACATAGCAACACATTGCTACATCTAAATGTGGTTAGAACACTGGTAAAGGATACGGACGTGCGTAATGTTCTCTGTGGACTTCAGGTATGATATATGGGTTACGGGTTGGGGTATCTATTTCTATCACTCCAGAAGAACGCCGCTGCCTTGGTTAATTGACTGCAACCCATGCATCTGAATGGTACATTTCGGTTTTTCCGCGGAAAACTCGGCATCATGGCATGATTCAGTATGTTCAGTTGACGGATCTCTAACATGCTGATGTTCGGTATCTACCGAAATACCTGCCAATTTCCTAAGTGTCTTGTAGGCCTTTTTTAAAGAATAGTTTAGAGCTTACTTTCGGAAGACACCGAACCTCTCTGACCGGATTTTGGTTTGTTTGACCGCACATGATCTTTTGAAACGAACGCTGATTCAGCCACGTGAACACTGTGGACAGTGGTCCTGTATATCTCCTCAATTAAAGATGGTTTGGTTTTAGGCTCATCACGGGAAAATACACATTTCTAAGAAATCTTCGCAACGGACAGCCTGAGTTTATAGTTTAGGGCTCGAGGTTCCTGGTACAGTGGCATATGACGCCTAAACGCAGCACACTATGATCACAGTCCCAGAGGAACTGCGCTTATCATTTGATCAATAACAAGCCTCGCCTTGTGACGACTAGATACAGTGGGGTTTACGGTGTGCGTTCAGATAGTGTGTTTAGGCATCTTTCCTTACGATGACCATCAGCACCGACGTTATCTGTCTGATAGTTTAGAAGTGTTGTTACTCTATTTATTCAGTCTTGGGGTTTGTACAACATCGAAAGTTGCATAAGGAGGTGGCCGGGGAAAACTGCTCAAGGACTTTCATGAGAAGCAATTTATCTTCTGGCGGACCTAAGGGGTAAACATAGAGGACACCCAGAGTTAGAGAAACAATCTCGAGTATTTGAATTTCAATCCACAATCATATACAGGCACAGGTGTTTTGTTACAGAGGATAATCGGAGTAAATATGACCACATGTGAGTATGTAGCAACTCCAACTGCGTTCTTGATACGTCGGTAATCCAGATAATTGGACACACCTTCTCTCGACATATCAGTGACAGTCCTCTAATGTGGGCCAAGTCTCTGTCAGTATGATCACAAACTGTTGTTCAGGGCAAGTTTGCTCCTGAATACCGAGAAGCTTGTTGAACCCTTGTGGTAATTTGTGGAAAGCATATCAACACTACTTCTACTTCATCCGAAGTTGAGGACAGGAGTTGACATGGTATCAGAGGAGTCAGCAGAATAGATAATTAAAAACAAGCTATGATTTTGAGGGCCGAAATGAGTATCGGTCACCGTTTTTCTATTCTTACGCTGGTGTTTCCGAAATTTCTTGTTAAACAGTGGGGTGGAATGCGTGCACTTTGTGTCTGGTCTGCTAGTGAAACAACCATTTCAATTTACCAGCCATGGATTGTATACCATAGGCACATTTACTAGAGCTGCTAATTTCTATCGCCAGTATTTGGAACAGTAGAGTACATAAAGCAGGACCGCGTACGTTTGCTCTGCTTGGTTAGTTCCAGAACAGGCCGCCATTGACTTTGTGATTGGGCCGATTTTGTAGCTGTCCTTAACCATCGAAAGTTGAGCCCCGGGGCTTTTATCCACGGAGGCGGTATATGTCATACTGATTCACTTTCCTGGTTACTTTTTATGCTTCGTTTTAATTAGAATACTGTCCCTCTTTCTGTTGTTTCCGCTTAGCACTGGCCTGTGTACAAAAACTTCTGCAAAGTGATCTTCAAGAATGTGGAGTACATATTCTAACAAGTGTGACCTGTGCAGCGCGCGTCATCCACCTATGGTGGGAGTTTGCTTTTTCCAAAACCTAACACTGACGAACTTCGCACGTTCTCTGCCCACGCTTCCGATCTATAAGGCAGTATGGATCGAACTGTTACAGTGTTAACTCTGCCGTTGACGGGCAAACTGACCAGCCCACTGGATTTCGTTTACATGACCAGGTAAACACATGTGTACACAACACTGATTGACTAGATTACAAGCGGGGATTTCGGGTTGATCGCACCCGGTCTCGTCGCAACAATTTACACTTTACAGGTTTGAAGTGCGTGCCAAACCATGGGGCAGAATCGTTCAAGTTGTTGAAAAATAGTTCAGGTTTTTGAACCATGTGAGCGAACGCATAAACGGCAACAGACACTTGTGGTTCCATAGGCAGGTAGAGATAATTCAGGCTACGAATCTGAGAGGACTGAGCCTTGGGTTGGTAAACTCTGGGAGCAGCTTCTAACATAATTGCATCTGATCCCAAGAGTTAGCATACAGATCACAGATAAAACCCAAATCCGATAGGGATACCTTTGATCACCGGATACAGTGGAAGTTCACGACTATCAACCGATTAAAGGCAGATTTCAGGTCAAAGAAAATATCGACAACAGACTATAAAGGCATGGTTTTGTTCAAAAACTCGTCTGGTCTGTGAGGACTTTTGTTTCTAATGAACGTACTTTTCCTTCACTTGGAAGGATATCTCAGAAATTGTCACTTCCACATCGTGGGCTCACAGAATCAGTGTTATTCAAAAGATTTTTGCAAATGTATTTTGTTTGGTCCCTCGGGTTTCCGACGTCATAGATATGTAGGATTCTGTGGGACCACTTAATTACTGCATTGAACCTTTTCGGGATACTGCTTCTGGTAGCCTTCTTTGAAAGATTGTTTTCGTATGACAGCATCCCGATTTCCGCGAATTGCTTCCCGAATCATTAATAACTGTACGGCTTATCTGAGCCCTGTCGCTTTTGTTCCATACTAACTGCATGCTCGTCCAACATCCGCATATTAAGCTCATCGCACGCAGAATTTTTGAGTGCAGTGTCGTCGGTTTCCTGACTCTGATCCCTGAAATTACGAATGACGACCGCATCCATAATCAAACCAACCGCTGCAGGCTGTCACCTCCGCATCTTTAGTAATGTTTTCTTTGACCCATGAAGTGGCTTACCAGTGGTCGTGAGATGTTTTCAGTGGTCTCCTCTGTCGGAACCAACGTTTGTTGCTTCTCTGTTGCTAGACATAAGTTGGTTCTTCTATCAAGATGATTGACGCCATCTCAAAGCTGAAAACTTCGGTGTGGATCCTTCCTCGCATGATGGTTACGCATGTAGGCAACATACGATTTTTGGGAGTTGGTGTCACCTTTCCATCTACCTGCTTTATAAGGGACCCTGATATGGTCTCTGCGTAATCACCGATTCACGGATTGATACAGAGACTCGGCTTTCGCCCAAGTTTCCCAGGTCAGTTTTTTACTTGTATCTTAGCGGCTGCCGTTCACCTGAGAGACGCAAGCGAAAAACGGCATAGCGTTGTTCTTTCACTTCTCAACGTGGGCAATAGGCTTGCCGGCGAAAGGACTCGCATAAACGGCCGTCTACTAGTGCTTTGAACTGGTTCTAGGTGGAGCGTGGATAACCGTCGGAAACCAACCACCAAAATGAGAAAAATTTCGCCCAACGGTGAAAATCTCTGTTGGCCGGACCTTAGTTAAACAAAGCATTAGATGTTATTCTCCTCGGAGGTGACGGTACTCTAATGGAAAAAGGCCAAGCACAGCGAGATGCGTTTCATAGCTCACGGATTAAAGCTCGGCAACCAATTTTGTAGCAGCGGGCTAGAAGGCTCTGCGAGGGCTACGTCCTCATTACGTCCTAGGTAAACAACTTGGCGGGCATATTCCAGAGGCGTTCTGACGTGACCACCGTAGAGTATTTGGAAGTCCGTGCGAGTAACACTGGAGAAAGTGTGCCGAATCACCCGTAGAACTGCTTATGCCTTTTGAGTCGAGTTTTCATGGTGCGGTAGGAAGCATATATTCGCAGAAAGTCATGTATCTAAATATTTTAGCATCTACCCTAGTGATCGCCTCTGGTTCATTTTTGCCACGCACGATAAGGAGTTCGCCGAGTCTCCTCAGAATGGCTTACGGACGCACTCTTAGTCAGTAAGAGTAATGTGCTAGTCCAACGACCCCTGCATCGCAGCGTTTACATCCGTTTGGAGGGCACTGGTATTGGAACTTCAAGATTTCAATTCGTCCGTAAAACGTGGACATGGACTTGGAGAAGCGTCTGAAACGTCGTTGACGTAGATCAGAAAGAGAATTTCTATCAAAACGGAACCTTGTGGAACTCATATAAAGACCGGCGCCGGTGAAGAGTAGGTGGAGCCTGCACTCATTCGGAATTTTTTATAAGAGCTGCTCAATCTGGCGCAGAATGTCCCTTTGAATTCTGTAAAACTACAGGTTGGGGAGTAGCCTGATGTGTGAGACTTGATCGAATGTTTTTGAAAAATAAAAAATATGGCACCCGTCATCCTTAGCCTTGGTCCAGGAATACAGGCATGTTTGTGGCGCAAGAACGGTTTGGGAGGAATCCATGATAACCTGGAGATGTCCGTTTGTTGGTAGTGAGCAATCTCGTATAACGTGCTGTAGAATATGTTCCATCACCTTGCACGGTACGCTATTCAAGCTAATTGATCCGTAGTTGCCGGGCGATAATCGGTCACCAGTTTTGTAAACTGGCGTGAGAGGCTGGAGAGCGAGGCCATTCGCAACCTGGATACGGAAAATTCCTCTATGTTTGCGGCAGGCGTCCCGCCAAAGTCAAGAAATTCGTCACAGCTAGCAAGTTTTTATGACGGTCAGCATACGTTAGATATGGCTTAAGGCAAGGTTTGACTTCACCGATATACCGAGCCACCAGTAGTGCGGTTGGGTCGGATTTGTGAGCAGAACAAGCAGACGACACGATAAGATGGTCACTGCTTTTAAGTCCTTGCACAAATTAAACGAACTGAAACGGTCTTGTAGGTAACGCAATTGTCTGGGAAATATTAGAGATATAGTGAAATACGGGCAAGCCATCAGACTGGGTATGGTAGTCGCGGTACCGTCATCGCTACGCCGTACTTCATTCCGTGGATGGCGCCTTACATGAACATGTTGGATAAGCTGTTTATGGTTGTCATTGTAGTTGGGATAATCTTGGGTCTGTCAAGGGTTTGTGGTGGTTCATCGCTGCCAAGCGAGGTACTAAGACAGCCATGCATATATTTTGGACTCAAAATAGGATAAATATCTGAAAGTTTTCCTAGAAAGCATTTTGATGTAAGTAAGAATGCCTTCCGAAAAAACAGACGGTCCAAGGTTATCATAATTCCCAAATACTTCACTGGCCTAGCAGTTTTAAAAAGTAGTCAAGGTAGGCGAAACTGCTTGCAGTTGTGAGTGTGATGTCTTTCGTTCACCATTAGATTAGGTATGTATGCATAGTTTGGGCCTCGTAATCATCGGTTCGTATAAATACTGGCCCGTTGTTTATCTTAGTAGCATGGATAAGCAACAACGCGTAAAGTTACGAGTACAACGATTAAGTTGGATTGAGTTACCGGTTAATAAACGCCGCAAATGGACACGGAACTAGCAGGTTCGATAAGTAGCCCGGTTAGGCGACATCGAGTAAAGCAGTGGACATGATAGGCCATCAGATTAGGCTATCACGTATAGTTAGGGCCTCGATTTTACAGGCTTGTATGGATGCTGGCATGGTGTTTATTATAGGTAGCATAGATAAGCGCTATCGCGTGTGGTTATGAGTAAGAAAGACCGTCTTCTGTCATGGGATTATGTTACTGTGCCCAGATAAGGTCTCAAAATGAGCGTCGCGCGTAGACCCTGGCCTAGCATTTACAGTAATTATTCGTGCTGAGTGACAACGCGCCGAGATATGAGTATAAGGGGCCGTCGTTGATCACTGTATTAGGCTGCCGTGCTTAGGTGTGGCCCCATAATCAGCGCCGCACATAAACGCGGATCCAGCAGTTACGATAAGTGGTCGAGGTGGGTGACAACGGCTACCGTTATAATGGTGACAGCTTAATGACGATTAAAATCAAATTTGTTGAATCTGCGGAGTGTAAAGCAAACAAACATCAAAACGGTCTTCTGGAGTGCAATTTGCATTAGATATTCTTTGGATGTTTTTTATCCCTAAGTAACACCGAAGAACGCCAAAATACGCTTGAGTGCGATTTCGTGTTTTATGTCGCGTAAACCGGTAAGAAAATGCAAATCGGTGAAGGTCCGTGGCCTTGGAATTTCGGTCACTTAAACACAATCCTACGGGCAGCTTGTGACCAGAAGGTGCAAATCGATTAGACTAGCTTCCTGTTAAAGTCACAACTTCGAATACCCCATAATTTTGGTGAAACTAATATGGGTGCGCAAGCAGCCAGCGGCGTCTCCGTACGTCTGATCCAGCCCAGTTCAGAAGTTGTGACTCATGTGCAGAGTTTACCGCTGCGCGTTTATCGTCTGTTACAGAAATAAACGATAATAATAATTCTTGTTCCCAACTTGTGGGTGGCATACCGTTGAGCATGATTTTTATGTTGCAGTCAGAATACAAGCATCAGTGGGGGGGTTGTGGGCATGGGGTAGGGTTAGGGGTAGAAAAAGAAGAGCTTCACAGGGAGTGGGTATTACCCGATGTCAGCACGGTCACCACTAAACCGGCATGGGCAGGGAAGCACAGTTAATTTATGTTTTTATAGATAATGTCGAGCAAGATCGGATCGTTAGGATTTGAAGACGGTGGGCAAAAAACAAAGCGAGGGTGGTCAAAACAAGTTGAAGGTGGCGGGCTAGACATGAGGCCCCCTACCTGAACATGCAAAGAAAAGTGTAGGGGTGAAAAATGAGGAACCAGAACATCAGATCTGGTGAGGCAGCAGAGAATGCGTCATCTAACCAGTCACCGTGAATTAAAACACAAAGCCACAAGAGTGACCTCGTGGCCTTGGGCAATTGGGCTACATCAGATCTGGTGAGGCAGCAGAGAATGTGTCATCTAATCAGTCACAGTGAATTAAAACACAAAGCCACAACAGTGACCTCGTGGCCTTGGGCTATTGGGCCCACGGCCAGGTTCATAAAATACGCAAGTGTGGGTGATGAAGTGGAGGGATTAACAAAGTCGATAAGTGATAGCAGGAATCTCGGAAGCATGGCGTACAGTGAAACAGAGACTCACTGGTGTCGCTGCTGGAGAGTTGGGCAGTAGTAGTATTAGTTCCTTGGAAGAGTGAGATGATGGCAACACACGAGCCGGACCACCAACTGCACAGAAAGACGCTGAATTTCGCGGGAAGCATATACACACAGAAACGGTTAAATTTGAGGCAAGGTTCAGCAGACTGGAATGAATATGTCATGGAGGCAGTTTGGGTCATCCGGGGAGCTCGTTCGTATCTGCTGTTTATGGAAGGAGTGGGCTAGATAGTACGGTCGAAGAGAAGGAGGGGAATAGTTTAGGGCGTCCTATCAAACTGGGTATGGTAGTGCCATGCGATCATTGGCCTGACTTACTTCGGTTTTTGGACATTCTCGTCAGATCTAAGATTATTGGGCTGGGATGTGCCATTCCTTGAACAGCGGGATTATTTTCAGGCCGGCCAAGGAAGCAAGGTAGAATGAAGCCTGTATGGGATCGCAGGTGTTTTGTACGCTTCGGGATCCTGTGGAAGTAGGTCATAGGTCAGGTGGAGTGGGTAACAGCCATCCAGGTCGTCCAAGCTGATTATTTTCGAACTTCAGAGCTTGAGAAGATGCGGGGGTGGGATGAGATCAGTAAAGGGTGGTGAGTTTGAGGTGTGCATTAATATAATTAGAAAGAAAAACTAGACCGCCATGGCGATTAGGGTGATGGCAACAACTGGTTATATGAGATGGGGTAGGGATAGATTTGCACGTAGTAAACCAGCGACCAAACATGGTGTTTGCTAACATACGATGTTAAAGTACAGGGGATCTAGTAAAAGCCTATATGAGCACGCAGAGTGGTGATGTGATTGAAGGAATCAGATGCTTAAGGGATGATGGAAGTGAACATCAGCGACGACTGTTTAATCTGATATCTATTACATGAGATGGACAATACCAGGAGAGTAAGCGCAAAAGAAATAGTCGCCAGTCCCCGAAGCACTGCTATCAGCTTCAAGTTAACAAGCGGTTCATGGTGGATATTACGTATTCGGGCACTAGTTTCGCAAGCTGGTAACGGGGGGGGCAGGAAGCTCTGTATACATATATTTCTCACTGTGCATGTTCACACTATGTACGTTGACCGATTCTTCCACGCGGGGCTTGCTTCCTCACGGGTGCCTTTGCCTGCAATAGTCGAATGGTATGTGAACGTTGAGTGGAAACTGTGATCCGGAGTCGCATTTGGTTGTGTCGGCGTCCCTTCAGGAGCACAGGGGACCATAAGTACCATCGGTTTTGCTATACGTTTGGGATCGGCTCAGCTGGTGCTTAGTGGAAACCTGTTTCGCACCTCTGTCCTAGAACAGCTGCGGCCCAGCTTTAGCACCTCCAGGGGGCGATTCTCGGATGCATGCTTGATCATTGGCGCGGTCTGCTCCAGGATCTCATTTACGGCAGATACGGAATAAAGAGTGATCAGAGCCAAAGTGTTCGCTAGCCTTTTTTTCTCGCGTGACCTCTCTAGGTGAACCGATCCGTGATATGGCTTAGCGAGGAACCGCCAACTAGCGACGGTGCCAATTTCGGTGGCGTGATATTTCTGCAGAACGAACAACAGATGATCAGTCTTCTAGCGCACATGCGCCCATCCACTAGAGAAGCCATGGTGGCCTTCATTACCGCTTCAGGTTGCTGGATGACCTTCGTAGCCAACGGACTCTTGATGGAGAGCGTTGGGTTCTCGTTCAGGGAAGAAAAGTTATCATCGACTTCCACCCAGGTAGCTGTGTTTTATGTGTTTGTGTCCTCAAGAGCTTTGTAAAGAAGCGCCAGTTTTGGGACGTAGATCCTAATTAAAACGGAACATTCACACTGGTCTTTCCAATTCAGCAGTGATGGCTTTTTCGTTTTTCGTAGCTCTATTTTTTGTTACAAAATTCATCGCATTCTTAGGGTAGAGGCAGCTAGAGCAGACAAACGGCTCAGGAGAGCTAAGTAATTGGTTTATCTGGTCGTCATCTATGCCTGGACGTTTAAAATGCAACCAGGTCTTTCAGATGTGACATCGCATACCATGTCTTACATCGAATGGAAACCCGTTTTACACGCAGTTGTTATGGTTCACGAATAACTGTACAGGGAAGCCCGTATTGATGCGCCTAGTGATTGAGACTGGGTGCACCGCATGAATCGAGTGCAATCTGGCAGAGTTTATCACGCAAAGGTCATGTCAGAGTGGAAAATTCAACACATATGTGGATTGAAGAGCGAGAGTTTTCTTTCACGAATTTTCACGAGTGAAAAAAGAAACAATTTTAAACGCGACGCGCCCACCTTTTGTATCTCCTACTACTTCCAAGTTCTAGCTGTGCACACCTAATCTCCTGGATCATCGGAAATAAAACTGTTCGTAATAAAGTCAGTGCCTCATTTCAGTTCCAAATTCAGACCTTCCAATCGGGTTTCTCTTCGGAAGAGCCTCCAAGTATGCACGAAGTGTAGTAAACGCCCAAATCTATGTCAAAAATCCATATCAAATCCATATCATTATAACGTGTGCTTTATGAAGTGTATGAGGCGGCAACGTTCTGAGAACTGCGTTTTCTGGTTGCGCCACTGACCATTGGAACTCAGGTAATTCTGTATCGTGATTAGCTGTTGGGTCCAAGTTTTAGGCCAATCAGAACTTGAATTGGTGCGATACTTGCGAGCCAATCGCATCCGGCTCAATCCTATTGGCGCAGCGCGTACAATTTCGGGCGGCAGAGCGGTTTGGTGCGGGATTACGCGTGTATAGAGTTCGTATCATTTCGGTCGATATATATGTAAGTATTTGTGATGTGCAACCTTGCTTACCGGGTTCCGGCTCGTGAGATTTTTTTCTCTTTCTGGCCCACCCAGCGTCCTCGTCACATCCACTCTTGTCAAGGCGAAACTACGAACAGCCTCTAACCGACTTTGTCTTCACGGTAAAGGACATTCGTCAACTCTTGCACAAGATCAACCCATTCTGCGCGTTGGGGCCCAACGAGGTCCATCCAAGGATCCTGAAGGAAACATCCTCCACACTGGCAAACCATTTACACATGGTGTTTCGTCGGTCGCCTGACGAAGGCCGCCTTCCCTCTGCTTGGAAGGAAGCGATTGTCACACCAATCTACAAAACTGGTGACCGACTATCGCCTGGCAGTCATAGGCCTATAAGCCTCACTAGCGTGCCGTGCAAGGTGATGGAACGCATTCTGAAGCGAGCTGTCCTAGATCACCAG
>NW_008751842.1:280343-304508 GCF_000715545.1 Opisthorchis viverrini
TTTTTTCATTTCGGGTAGTAGCTGCGTGGAATGACCTTCCTCCGACGGTTGTACACGCTCCTTCTCGAACCCAATTTAAAGCACTATTAGACATTTATTTGTGCGAATCCTCGCGCTGGCGAGCATATTGCCCCGCGCTGAGAACATAAAGAGTAGTGCTACACCCTTTTTTCACTTGTGCCTTTCAGGTGAACGACAGCCACTGACCGACAAGAACAAAACCGACCCGGGAAACTTGGGCAAAAGCCTCGATCCTGTGTATCGATCCGTGAATCCGTGAATCCACGGAAATTGCCGTGCACATTTTGTAGCTGGTGATTATGTATCCTTGCATATGTGGGATATGCACTGACAGTGTCGAGTGCGACCGGCAGTTAGCAGACTGCATGTGTCCAGCAAACAGTGTTTAACCAGATACTGTTAGAAGTGCTTTTTCCGAGAGAATTTGTGCGGAATTCCGTTCTGAAATCGCGCTCCTTGAGTGTCGGTGTCACTAGTGTCATAAAGACTGGTTTAGTAGTTTCCCTGTTCATGTTCGGTGTCACTAGTGTCATAAAGACTGGATTAGTAGTTTCCCCTGTTCATGTTGCTTGTGTTGTGTGCCCAATTAACCATCTGCTATGCCAACCATGCGAATACCATTTGATAGGTGCCAAGTACATTGAAAGTGTTGGAAGCTGCAATACATTGCGACTTTTGGGTGTTAGTAGGCGATGTCACAACTTCACAGCTCACGACACCTCTTATTATCCGATGATGTTTGAATACAGATTCCATTGAGGCGCTTAATTTCATCTTTCTGCCTTTTAGCCCTCGACTCCCGTGTGACTACGGGTCGTCCTTTTCCCCCGGAGGCAATGTCAGTGTGTCAATAAACTGTATACAAGCGTCACGCATTCCTTGATCCAGTCTTACTAGTCCGGATCAGTTATCGCGCACAGCAGCCGTGTTTTCGAGAACTGCTTAAGGTGACGAGGCCCTTCCACATGATTGCTCATAGCTAATCCATTGATGAGGAAGGCCGACTTTGAGTTCTCCAAATCATTCGGGACGGATGTAGTAGTTTCTGTCAGGCAACCAATCACTTTTCCACTGCGTCACACCACTTCGATTGTGTTCCACCACATCATCGAAAGATACAATATACCCGAATTCGCTCACGACTGTAGGTTACCGTCCACAATCTCTGATTTTGACTTTTTTCTAGCGCTTTTGAAGGAACTTCAAAAGTTCATCGAACAAGAGAGAAACAAGGATTTCCTCAAGCTTTATTCGGAAGCTCTAGATGAACTAACCGATGGGTCAGTTGATGTGAATGAGCTATGTAATCACTTGGATCAAGCCTACAGAAAGGTTGGCCATTTTCCTTCCCGTTTTTTTACCTATTGTAGCATGTATCAACTTATGCAGAGCCAAGCATCCCCGACGATGATGAACTGTTTGGCCAGGCGTACCATCATGTCGTACACTCAGCAGACGCAGAAGAACTAATGAGGTTGGAACAGTCTTTTGCATTGGCAGTCTCTACAGAGGTGGATAAGAAGAATGCCGTGTTGAAGAGAATGGACGAAGAGTAAGTAGTTTTAAGGCTGGAGCTGTAGACAAGCTGGCTGTTATTCGGGCTCATATCGGTGTTGTACATATTACACTATGTTGGCACTGCTCCCTCAGGTATTTTGCATATGCTTTGCGACAGCTTCTCCGCATGTCGGAAGTTGCCTATCAGCAGCTCCCCGGTTACGGAATTCATTCGTCAATAGCATAGCGGCATAACGAACCATGGTTTCCAAGCCAAATGAAATTACGCAGTAAAACTTTATACAGCGTTTCAGCACCCTACTGACAACCTGGGGTTTTCTGATCTTTCTATAGTTCCCGCCTATGTATTCTACAAAGCAGTTATTCACAGGTTTTTAGCGAAGGCTCAGTGAGTTAGCTAGGGTGTAATTTCTGGCAGGGTGTCTGTGCAGGCGATCTATATCAAGGGACTGACCGCGAATGTTTTCTATAGTCAAAAGAAAGGAAAGGAACGGTAACCATCCAGTTGAACGACTGTACTTGACTTGATCTGAGGCGTGACGAACTTGTCAGTTATTATCCCATTGTATCGGGTTGTTCCGCAATATTTCAGTGGTCAGAGCGCGAATTTATTGACCGGAAGGTCCGTGGTTCGAACCCGAGTTCTGCATCAAGACTTCTTTCTATCCTTGTCATCCTGAAAGTATTCCAGCCCACATGCTTTCTTCCGGTGGCATGGCCGCTAGGCACTGGAAGTGTATTACTGGTGGACGATTGATGTTATTACTTTTGATTGTTCCGCATAAAGTCGTCACCTGCAGGATAATCGTGTAATTCCAGAACCACCCCCCGCATGAATCCTCCCCATGTTGCTTCGCTTTTAGGTTATTTCGAAACGAATTTCATTTACTTTGAAGAAACGCCAAACATCTTGTCGCATTATGTTTGGCAGTGCAGCGCTGTTTGTTCGCTAGGACAATATCACTACTCAGTCTTCTAAGACACTTATTGCCGGTTCACGATATTGAGCGATTTTTGGCGTGATTCCTGGCTATCAAGTGCCTTCTGAACGAGTGGATGGGAACCAGTTTCCCTACCTCCTGTGTGCTATAATTGTCAACAGTTTCGGAAATCCATGTTAGGGGAGCGGGTTTTATCGAATTCTGAATATGAACAGAAGCACACGAAATGCAGAGGCAAAGCACAGTAGTGTTATGTGAAGAAAAAACGAAATCCTGGGGTGCGACTCTGACCTCTTGCCCACAGGGCGAATCCTCCGGCCCGGTAAGCGGGAGTTCGCAGGTTGGAGTCCCGTTCAGGAACTCGTTTAATTTGCTTTGTGTGTGCTTAAGCCCGTGTACAAAACATTGGCAATCTTGAAATAAGAATTCCAAGGACCGATAGTTTCCGCGACGAATGGCAGCTAGGCACCGAATGGGCGTTGCAGCTGAACAGTTTAATTAATTAAACCACATCTGTGTTTTCCAAAATCGCTCTGGATTTTTGTGAGGTAAGCACTGCTAATGACTGTCAATTAGGACAGTGCTTCTCGGATTTTCCGCGCAGATTGACTTCACTCATTTGGAGAATTCTCAAAGCTCCGCTTACTACCAACAAAAAAAACGCCCCTAATGCTATGACACTCAAACACAACTAGCCCTTGGTAATACTAGTTTGACAACTGTGTGAAGCTCCCCCTCTACCCTATATAGACTTAAGTGCAGTCGTTGAATTTAATTTTGTGAACAAAGTCCATGATTCCGTTCGCTTGGAGGCGATCATTCAGTTGCACCATTGCAGAGCGCAGTGTCCTTCTTCTGGAGTGCTACTTGTGTCAGCTGTGTTTAGAATTCTACCAATGAATTCGAATGGTTTACATGGAGTAACAGTAGTCCAAGTTCATTCTCTTTTTGATTTCGCCACTGATACCAACACTTCGTAACTGGTGGCTAATCAAACTAGCTGAATATTCACTACCCCGAAGTTTGTTCTTTCAATTTGGGACGCTGTCTCGTCATATTCTGTGCGCAAGGCCCTTACTTGGCTAAACATTGATGAGGCAATGCTAGCAAATACCAACTTCGAGTGGGAAGACCGCTCCATTGTCAATTGGCTTCTCATACACTGTGGCCTTTAGTTTATACCCGACCTTATGCAGTCTAGGAAAGACAGCGTACCCGAAGTTGACTCTATCTCCATATTGAATTTGGTGCGTGGATCGAAGAAAGTCAGTTGTAAAGCTCACTGACCTTGCATCGTTCCATCACGATGGAAGTGTCATCTACATAACGCCAGAATAGCATGGGTGGATACGGGAATCCGGCCAAAGCTTTTTGTTCACAATCTTCCTCAAGAATGTTTGCCCGAACAGGAGATATTGGACATCCCATTTTTAGACCTTGTTCTTGGGTGAAAATCATGGAATCAAAAACGAAGTGAGATTCAAACAGGCTTTCATTCCTCTCACCATTATTCCTACCGCAAGCTGTGTTTGTTCTAAAAGGGTGATATCTGCTAGTAGCAGTAGCTTAGCTATTTCTAAAGTCCCCTTTTGGCACATTTCTGTATAAAGAACTGATACGGAAACTTACAAGAATGTCATCTGGTTCCATGGTGAAACCCACTACTTTGTTAGTAAAGTCATGAATTCCTGAAGTTATTACTAGATTTTCCGCTGAATGGTTTTAAAATACCTGGGGAACCTATTTCGTCTACTACCGGTCTCACCGGGACATCTGGTTTGTGGATTTTTGACGGACCGTAACTCCGTGGTTTGTTTGCACTTTTGGAGTACAATGGATGCCTTTTACCTTGCCCTAGGTGGTTTATCATGGGCCGCAAATACCTGCAAACTCTAAATTTACTCCTATTCATCATAGACGTAATGTCCCCATTATCGATCTGCCGATAGAGACCCTCACCTAGGTGTTGCTTGACCTCTGGTTCATGACAACGGTGGCCTTACCCCTATGAGTTTTCGTAACCATTACGTTGTCAACCTGTTTAGAGGCGTTTAACGCTCGCCCTTTTGCTGGCGTAATATCTGGAGATCCTGACTGTTGCGACTTAAGGGCTGTGACCAGCTTTATCCGTAGCTTATCTGTTTTCATTGGCGGAATTTTCTGCAACACAGATTGAATGTCAGGGATCATTTTTTGCTTCTCCTTATCACCCTTTTACTTATCACAAACTTTAAGTCCTCCTCTAACAGACAGAGCTGTTTCTCAGTTAGCGGTTTATTTAATAAACGTACAACGCTACAATGGGTGGTAGGCGGCTCATGCTTCGTTTCGGGTTCGCTAGAATGCTGAGTCGTGGAGAATTGACGTACTTGTCTCTGTCTGCAGTGTTGTCCTTTAATGGTTTTCACTTTGTTGTGTTCGTTCTGAGTAAGTGGGAGTCTGCGGGAAAGAGCACGGTGTGAAGATATTGAGCAGACGTGTGTTGTGACGGGTATCAGTTAAATACCAAGTGATTAAGTGGATCCTCTGTTTGAGGAATGACATGACCATTGAGAATGCTATTCGGACAAAGCGAGTGATGTATCCGGTGACTTAACCAGTATGGATATGGGACTAAGCTGTGCTCCAAGCATCTTTCATTGAATGTGCGCTGGTCCTCTCGGCTTATTTCTAACCGTTGCAGCTGGACGTAGTCACTTGAGAGTTTGAGAACACATGGCCCGTAACTGTTTGCAAGCAATTGTAAAACGTCTGAAACTAACTGAGAAGTTATCTTTTCAAAAAGACTCGATAGAAATTACAAGCTCTCACTAACGAAATTTACCATTGGCACCCACAGATAACCATTAATCGAAGCAACTTGAACCGGAAGATCGAGGAACCAAACCCGGTAAAAAAAAGTTGCTTGCCTAAATCGTACGGTTGAAGTATTAGGGGATTTCGAATTATTTTTTACCGGTATACCTTTGTAATGTACTACTCGTAAGGTTGCTGAAAATCCGTCGACAGCCCACGACCGGTTTCGCCCTTTTCGGGGCTCATCAGGTAGGCGCAGTCCCCGGGTTTCCGTCAAACTTACGTTCCACTTGGAGCCAAATTGCACGCAATTAGCGAATATACACTCATTTGCTAATTTCGTGCAATTTGGCTCCAAGTGGAACGTAAGTTTGACGGAAACCCGGGAACTGCGCCTACCTGCTGAGTCCCAAAAAGGGCGAAACCGGTCGTGGGCTGTCGACGGATTTTCAGCAACCTTACGAGTAGCACATTACAAAGATATACCGGTGAAAAATAATTCGAAATCCCCTAATACTTCAACCGTACGATTTAGGCAAGCAACTTCAACCCCTCAACTAACATTCGACATTGTTCTAGTGGGCTAATCTAAAGAGGTCTTGCTGTTTAGTGATCCGTCTGCCTTAAAATCTGGCCAACTTGATGGCCTTTGCATAAGGCCTGATGAAGCTTTTGTGTCAAAAGCGAAACGTTGCCCACTTAAAAGCTAGCAGTTGCTTACCAAGCCCTTTTGGAAAGAAAACTTCTCAATTGGTTCCGAATTTTCTCCATTTCATTGAGGATGGGAATTACCTTTCTGTTAGTGAAGCGCTCTGCTTATACTAGGCGATTCGACTTTGAAACTACTGTCGGTCGCTATTTTTCCACTTTTTCGTCATTTTGTCATATCTTGAAAGTAGTGCAATCATGGTTGTGTCTAATCTCAAAGTTCTGTAGCGGCGACGACAGCTAAGTAGTTTAAACCTGAGGCATACTGCACTTAGGAAGTCAAGTGAGCTTTCTTTCTATATAAAGCCGACAGCCCTACAACCAAGCCTGTGACCAATATACGTAGAAGTTTATTTCAAGAATTTATTACCTTTGTTTCTATCTACTAGGTTGATAAAAAATACAGAGATAGGATTGCAAAAGCTTGGACCTGACATCCCACAAACCATCACTCAGATGCAGGGAACCCATATTCGCAACCGTGAGCTGGTAGAAAGCCAATGGAACAGCTGTATAAGTGAGCTAAAACGAATTCAGCGACGTGAGTTGCGGGCCTTCGTGATGTCTATCGAAGAACGCCGGTCTTCTTCAGGGACGGGATGTGAACCGACTACCCAACCGCTCATCTGTCCTGTGACTGACCTTCCCGGAACCAAACGCCGCATAAAAACACCCAAACGAACCACGTAAGTCACTTAACAAAACCAGTATGTGAACTGAGTGAAGGCCAATAAACCAGCTCCTTTTTGTGCATACCAGCTCTTTCAACGTGAACTCAAAATGGAAACACTAGTTACTAAACTCACGAAACATCAGGCTTCGTATTCGGCGTCCGACTAAAGACAACGGACACCATTCATTTTTCCTAATTTTCAACTCTGATGTGAAACGTTAATAAAGCCATTGGGAGAAATTATCATTCGTCGCTCAACCCACAGTCTTACGAGTGCCACTCAATGGGTACTGGTCAGCGAGGCGGTAGCAAATGCTTGTGGCGGCTGAATTAGGATGTGGGACGTAGTTAGACCTAGCAATTTTTGTTGGACTGCAGGATGACACGTGATTCATCGCTGCTCGAGCTTGACCGAGGACTACTGTCGCCTTGTAGAGAGACGAGGTTGAGTGAACAGAGAGTTGTATGAGAGCTGGTCTGCTTGATGATTTTTTCAGACTTCCACTTATATTTGGAGGAGCCATGATTTCAAAATACGGCGACCGGGAAAGCTGCGATGCGTAACCGAGTGACAAGTTACACGGCGTTCAAAGTTCGGTATGCATAAATTTCTACAGGACGAGGAAGAATGTAGCCAGCTGGAAGCAATTCACAAGCACCACAGTTTGAGTGAGATCGAGCAGCACGTTATGTAAATTCAAGAATCGGAGGATATGGGAAATAGTGACAAAAGTGAGTTCAGTCTTGATGTACAGGCAGACCAGCGTGATACTGGCTTTTCTTTCCGAGGCCGAAATGTGCATTCAATAAGTACCACTCAACTGGTGACCTGGAGGCGAGTCACCGCGGCGTATTCCAGTATGTTTCACAATATCCTAACAGTTTGCTCTACGAAAGCGCCCGATGTGTAGTGCAAAAGTTTTGGTCTATCTTACAAGATAGTCTGTTGTTGGTATTGGTTGACCGGCTGATGATCGCGCAGTTTCTCTGAGACTATTTTCAATAAAGTTTTCGCTGATCGGGACTGATCACTGTTGAAAGACGAGTATTATAGACGACCTGAGTGATATGACGTTTCGCAGTCTTAGTGAGCGACGAACCTCATTCGTGTTTACTGCTTTCAAATGGGAAGCAATGTAAACCTAGTGTTTCATGGCTTTCATAATATATACTACGTTGGATTCTTCCTTGAGCTGAGTCATTAAAGAGGCGGGTTGTTCCTGGTAGCATTTCTCAAAGACCTGTGTACCGCGTTTGTTGAAATCTTTCATCGAAAAAATGCTTTTCGGACAGGATCGCCTGATAGAACACTTAAGTCTCCCCATATTCATTCTATAGATGGTTCTCATGGGTCTCAGCGTTCTACTTCCACTGGCTAAGCTCTTATCATGAACTTTTGCGTCATATACTAATCCTTGTTGTCACATTACCGACGAGTTCATGTCATAAAAAAGAAAGTCGGCGATTTACGTTGAGATATTGATTAACTTTCTAACAGAAGTTTAAGCACTACGGCACTACTCTACACACGTTGGCCAAAGGCACTATTTGTGTCGAAAATAGCGTTGCAAAAAACGGACCCACTTTGGTTTTCAGCTCTCCTGGATGCAGCATCTAATCCTCACAGCGCACTCGTTGAGGTATTCGCTTTTGCCGACACATTGTCTTTGTGTGTTGGATTTATATAATTTTCCGGGCTTATCCCGTATTCTTTTCAGCTGATTTGTTGATCGCGTTTCGTTCAAGCATTCCTTTATTTACTTGTTCATCTTTCCGGGGCGGTTTTTCGCTTTTGTGTTTAACTCAGTCGGATTCAATCCTACGGTCGAACATCACTCAGGTTCTAGAAGGAGCATACCAGCCAGTTCGTAAGTTCGAAGTGGACGCTGTCTGTTCATCGCTTTGTCCACCATTTTCTCGGGGCTTATTGTATAAGGGAAAGGTTGGTGCGAGGGAGAACTTGCTAGCTAGTTACAGCCACGCGCAAGTGGCCATGTAATGAGACCATCCTCGGGTTTCGGTCACTGGTAACCGCCAGTGGAATCACTTTCCGCTCACTCTGGTGAGTCGTGTGCATCGGTTGAATGAAGGAACCCGCAGATACTTGATGGCGATGGGCAGGTTTTTGATGGAAAACGCAACGAGCCTGAGGTCAAGGTCAGTCGATCATGTCTCCTCCCAAGTGTAGTGCGTAGAAAACGCACTGTACCTGTCGGAATTTCCGTTGGTCAGACAACATTCATCCATTCTTAAGAGTATCTAGTTGCACGAATCCGTCGAGAAAATATACCAAAAGTGCTTGCCATAAGCGAAATCGAGTGACCGTATTGAACGGAATACAAAAAACTGTAAAACCCGCTTTATTGTTATACGTGCCATTATCTGCTTCTCGTGAGGCGTGTTATCAAGCATGATTTCCTAGACGAGATGTTTTAGTGATTAGAGGACGAGTTTACTTACCGGAAGGTCCGTGGTTCGAACCCTGCCTCTGAATCTCGACTTCTTTCAAGGCTTGAGCAACCTGGCAGTTTCCCAGCCCTCGGGCTTCCTTCGGGTGGCATGACAGCTAGGCACCGAAAGGGTGTTACAGCTGAACAATGTGGTCAAGCGTGCGGCCATGTCAGAACTTTTCTTCCGTAATTCCACTCGTGTTATTTGTATGTTGTAAGGTTGGACTGGGAACATGCTTTATTTCGCTCTCCCTCACCTGGTATCTCGGTATGCAGCACACTTCTACCGGCTACCATTTTCCTAACAAAATTTATCATCACATCGGCTATCGTTTATGTTCTTTGGCAGAACTGGGCGTCCCAACGAACCATGGTCCCAGAGCTTCACTGTGCAGCTTGGCCGTCAGCTTCGAACTACCTGTAATTTCCGCCTGATACGGGCCGACCCGATGAGCTTGTTGAACAACTTGGGTTTTTTGTCTAAAGAATTTGAATACCCTGATCAGTCCAAGTGAGTGTATCATCTGTTGGTGGATGAACTATTTGTGCTCAAAGTATGACCCATGCGTGGGAGTGTTTTGTAAACGCTTTTGTCATCTTACCACAGTACACAGGCCGCTTTCCATTTCCCGTGAGTGAGCCTTATTTCTTCACTGCGCAAAACCCATATTGATCTCACACGCTGTTTAGCCTCACACAGATTAAACATTCGAGGAGAACTTGAACCGTTCAGCTGTGAATTTTATTCAGGGCTCGTAGAGCAGTGGCAACACTCGCCGCCCACGTCAGGTGATCTTAGTTCAATCCCTAAATGCTCATGGATGCACACTACTGACGTATAAAAAAAGCAAAGCTTCAGAGTGATATGGTCACGGGTAGTATATCTGTTTATCAGATCAGGTCTTGCCAAGCTTTATACGTCGCTAGGCCCGGGAAACTTCCAACTAATCATCCCGTTTTCTAAATCATCACCATGGGCAACAATGCTCTGGCGTTTGGCTTAAAGAAATAAAATGGTCCCTCAGCAATCTGCCTTGCAAGCCAGCGCTGGATTCTATCTATCTTGAATAACGGAATTCATATGATAAAGCAGCCAGTGGTAATGAATCCAACTTACTCTTTCGTGTGGGATAACCACAGCAGAATAACTATCTCTTCCATGCCGTTTGGTGTCCCTTATCTTCAGTTCACCTGCGGATGATTTGGCTGAGCGATTGAGCAATGCCCTGGGTCTTTATTCACACGAGTTGAACGGAATGGTTGTGATCGTAGACAAGCGAATCAATTCATTTCGAGGCATCAACCGACGTGAGTTCACCACTTACCTATCCTCACAACCGGAAGCTTTTCTTTTACACGTAGTTGAACAGTTGCTCGCTAAAAACTTAATTAGCCCCGTAAACCAGGCGGTTTTAGGCTTCAATCGAAGTTTCTTAAATTCACTGTTGGTTAACCCTTCTGATTGGAGCTTCGGTATTCCGATTGTTCGCCAACCCATGGGGATTTTGGTTGTGATTCGGATACGTATTTGTAGCAGTGTACCCACCTAGAACGGGCCATCAGTGCTTTCCAATAGAGTGTTCCTGTAGGTTTTGTTTCATTATGCCTTCATTTTGTATCGTCATAATCTGCTCTACATCAAACCGGCGGCGACTTGGTCACAGTGTCCATGTGACACATCTGTTTGCCTCCTTTGACACGATGCGTGCGAGAAGTCAAGCTCCGGGCTCCAGCTGTTATACGGGTACAATAAAAACCCAACTGCAGTAAAATTATGTATACTGAGTGCAAGGCAATGTAATGCAATATTTAGATGAGTCGGGTGCAAACTCACTCTCTAGGTTAGAGATTGGTTGACTATCTAATCGAGTGCAGTACCGTCCAATGCACGTAGGTGCGAACAAGATATTTCACACACCGTGCCGAAGGAAGGTGAACACAGGTGACGCGCACGCCCAGTCGCCTCCGGCCTCTCGGAGTAGAGGGACTCTAGTTGGCTTATCCCTAAATTAAGGTTCAGTTCGGTCCAGTTTCCCGTGCGTTTTTTCGTGAAGCCAATCTCGGCCCGAAGCCTTATCCATCCGTGGTCATACGATTATGGCTTTCAGACTTTGTGCATGATGCAGCATGCTTAATTTGTATACATACTTAGCTTCGATTACTGTCTCATCATGCCTCAACTTCTTCAGTGCAGCGTCATGTATGAATCATAAATCGTTTAAGGAGAACAGGACTTTTCAGCCAGTCATAAGCATCTACATTCTATGGTCTTGCTTTTATTAGCAAGACATTGGCCCCTCTGGGACCTGGTTTACAAATTCCTGATGTCTTAACTATTTGGCCTTAGACGTTTCCCAGTGTGCAACTTTCTACCAATATATTTTGAAATGAGGCTAAATCTGCTATCTTTTTAGACTCAATCGCTGTAGTCTGCCCACAGAGCTGATAACCTAGCACGAACAGTCTTCTTGCAGATTTCAAATTCTTACAGGGTGGAGAATATATCGGAAACTATGTTATGCATTCCTTCGGTTGGGTCTACTGCGTTTTCTCTGAGGGTTCCGTAGAAACGCTTTTAAACCGAAGCCACTCATTTTTTACCTTTCCAGGCCTTGCCGAAGCGTGTGAACGCTCTACAGAATTTCACTTTCCTGATTTGGATTATCAACTGGCCTCGATTCAAGAGACCATCAATCGTCTTGGCCCGCGGCAGCCAGCCACCGTAGATGGTGACACTTTGGCTGTAGCCTGTCCAGCAGTGGATTCTGGTAAGCGCATGTAAATGTCCCCGAAAGCGGCGTTTTGAAGTTATCGTGAATCAGTCAATGTGAGAATTATCTCAGCATACCATCATTTGACTCCTTCTCTTCGATCTAAAGCTATTATCATGCTCAGTGGTAAGGTTTCAGTGTTGACTCCGACCCCTGGCATATTGTCTAGTATGATGGACGTGGTTCTAAACGTATTTGCAATGCGTAACAGGATCACTGGTCAGGCATCTATGCTCTACTCTACATGCCCTCGAGACAGGGTAGCCCTTCGCAACTAAGTTGGTCACTGGCTCTTCAGAAAACCCTAACAACTGCTGCCACGTGAATCGAACTTTGCATCAGAAACTAGGGAGAGGCATTGAGTCAAAGACTCAAGATGGGGTACCTAAATCAAACCCTGCTTTGGTGTAGGTAACCGGGGACTATCATTCACTCTTGCAGCTCATCAACCCTTCCCATACATCAGTATCGTGATTGTGCGTGGACGGGATACTGTCATTTGCATCAGAAACTAGGGAGAGGCATTGAGTCAAAGACTCAAGATGGGGTACCTAAATCAAACCCTGCTTTGGTGTAGGTAACCGGGGACTATCATTCACTCTTGCAGCTCATCAACCCTTCCCATACATCAGTATCGTGATTGTGCGTGGACGGAGATACTGTCAGGGCGCTTAGATCTCACAAGTTCCGGATCCCAACGCGGAGGGCAGGTGACTATGTTGGTCATATCTCTAACCACTGACCAGCCTGGCGTACTAGATTGCCAGTGTTCCACAGACATCATCCCGTATAGTTTAATGGGTCACAAAGTCACCAATACCGTCACATCACGTTGAGGTCCAGTCTGTTCGTGACGGTCTCCTCCATACCCTTCACCCAAAATTTTCTCATTCATTTGCAGTCGTCCAACTGTTGCTCCTTGTCCTGGCTTCTGTCCGGTAAGGTAGATATAAAAAAACCTTATTAAATTCAGTGGATTTGTTCCACGTTGCTGCTTCCGACATTAAGAGCTCCGCATCAAACGGAGAACTTGTTTTCCATTTCGGTTTTTGTGCCCACGAAACATGTACACAAGATCCCAGTTCCGTCATACACTTCAAATCGCTCCGGATGCATCCAGATTCTTCGCAGTTTACTCTTCGGGTTTCTGGCTATCTTGATGCTGTGATTCGTGTGTCTATGGCGGGGGGTAGGTTGTGCTTATCTCTAGAAGGAATGTACTGTATTGGACTGGATTCCAATAATTAATCGTTTTTGCCTTATTCAGTTGTTTGGCTCAGCTGGGGTAAACGGCGTTTGTTGTTAGTGTACAGTCTGATAATAGCTCTATAGTGAGAATGATAGCTCTTGTCGAGGTTTGTCACGGTTTTTCCGGTCAGCAAGAAGTACGGCTATCCTGATTTTGGTAGGTGATATGAATGCTCAGGTTTACCGACTGATCCCCGAGGAGGCCCGTCTTGGCGGGTGAATCTGGGTTAGCGCTCATCGCCCGGTTTATGGGGAACGAATTCTCCACTTGTGTACTGAACATAATTTGAGGAGAAAAATTGTACCGACAACAAACGACTATGTGGCACGCAGACCACTCAAACTAAATAGTGAAGAGCCCACGGAGTGACAGATCGCTGGTGCATAGGGATGCCAGAGATATAGAAAAAGCTTTCGCAGTGGAAACAGTCGGTCATTATGCTACGCAGTTTGGTCTGTCGGATTTGAAAGTCAGGTTCGCGAGAATTGAGCTTGGTTTCGCGCTGGCATAGGTGTATTAGTTTTGTCTTCAATTTGCGACGATTGTTGGAATTGCGCTGATTCTTAGGGCGACGAACGATTGTTACTTGTCTTAGCCTGAAGACCGTCTTTGACTCCACTGACCGTCAGCAAATATACTAATGACTCCTCCTACTAGCATATACGGGTCTATGGCATGTTCCCTTTCGAGATCGCCACATACAGCGGTATCAGATAAAGGTGTAGTCTGCTGTCTTTCTTTTTCTACGTCGTGATCGATTGGTCCCTCTTTAGCTGCTTGTGACACCTCAGGATCAAAATACTTCTGGGTCGTTCACTCATGTGCATTAATTACGTTGACGGTGTTGATCCTCCTGGATCAGACCTTTTAGAAATGCAAGCTATTTTCAGTGACCTATATACCTCTGCCTAACGCTTCATCTTCGCACTTGTGAAGGGTAAAGCCCTATCACAAGACGGGGTCAGATTATCTCCAAGCCCGTTGCTTTCGAATGAACAGATTGATGTGATGGATAGTTCCTGTAGTTGGCAGCTGCATAGTTTCCGGTGGACAAAATCACCTCTCGATTCGGGGATTACGGCGTAGTCCAGACATAGAAACTCGCTAGGTCCCAAGCTCATGTGCTGAACTCGAGATTGGGATTAGTGTGCGTGCTCCTGACCAAAGGGTGTTTCGAACCTGTTGCTGGCCTCTTGTTGGTCAGCATGCTTCTTTTGGGTTGTGGGTTAACCACACGCCGAAAGGGTGTCACAGCCGAATTATTTGATTTCCTCTATGTACAGGGCATACTCGCTCCCTTCTCAAAGCACCACTTCAAAGGGCTGGCCAAAAGTGGCCGATTGAAAGACGTTCTAAAAGACCAAAACTTACCGCTTTTTGAAACGTGGTCTCTCCAGGGAAGGCAAGGATATTTTGTTTGGACTCGGGTTCTGTAGCACCTGCATCCAAGTTCTACACTTTCGACGTAATTATTTTTGCTTTTCAGATCAGTCTGGCAGGTCGCGTGAACCAGCTCACGGGGACGTGTATATCACCAAGCATTCAAATCTTGCTGGTGGTATTGGTGGCCTGGCTGGTGGTGGTGGTGGAATAAGCGTGATCTTTCACCTTGTTCAGGACGAATCCCCGGACCAGGATGAGGGTCGTATTCGATCTGGAACTCCACTCCATTGTTCACTCTCAGCTATTTTACGTGCTTGCTTTGACTACGACATCACGACGCTATCGATGCCGTTGTTACTTGTCCCTAGCCTGCGAGAGGTGAGCTTACCTGAGAATGATGATAGTCATGCTTATAAACTTGTCACTGATTATTTTGATGACTCTCGATCATTGCCTATTAGAAAACTTGTCGAAAGTATGGACTAGGAAATTTCGTTAGATTCACAGTCATTAAGTCGCGTCGCCTTTTCCGTAAGCTTGGTTCTAGTTTTCAAAACCGTGAGTTTCCCGATCACTGTGAATACCGCAAAAAGAACAAAATGTGCAGATCGCCCCCAAGGGGAACACACCGGGGAAATCAAAAATATTTCGCCTCAAGAACGGTTCCGCCTATCTGCGAATGAGGCGGGGTTAGCTCGACCGATAAGTTCCTCAAAAAATATTTGAAGATCGGCATGAGGCGTTCACTCGAACAGAGCATCGAAAACCGTCCGTTTCTTGTTTGCTTCGTTCAGCCTGTTTTAACATTCCACATATGTTATTGCATTGCAAAGTACCGTAGCATCGCAGTGTTCAGTATGACAACCGGCTTTTTCACGCTATCTTCGCTGTTTTACTTTCTTCTAAGGGTCCCATGATACTTAAGAGGCCATCACTTTAGGTGTCAGCCCCCCCCCAGAATTCGTTCTAGCTCAGTAGTCTAAGGTTAGTGCTTGGTTTAGCAGTGGACGAGCTGCCATGTCTAGTCAATTTTCCATAGCTGTGCGTGGGAAAACACCTGTAGGTTGTTCCACCGGCTGTCATTGTAGTCGTTTTAAACCGACACAATGACGTCCAATAAGCGTAAATAATGAGAAGTTGTCAAAACACTGTTCGCTTACCTGGCTGAAAAGTGAGTTCGCCTAAGGACTGCTTTCCAATAAGCTAGCCGAGGCGGTACGTACGTGAAGTACGAAGCGTTATTCCACTGTTTTTTATACAGTAATGTTGAGATGAATAATCAGATGTGTGGCACAATTACCCAGTATCACTGAGATTCTTTTTTATCGCGTTGACGAAACCAATTCTGCAACAAACCCTTAACCGCCCATGTTTATTGACCACGTATGCCCGGCTCAGAGATTTCATCATTAAAACAGTCCGATCCCCTGTGTTTGCCTGAAATTGGGAGCCCGCAATTCGATCTCGGACCGCATATCCACAGGATTGTTCTCTCTTTTGGCCTTCTTGATGTTTACCAGGGTTCGCGCTCCCGAACGAATTTCGTGTCGGGCTTCGTCCACAAAAAATAAGCCAGGCACGTCGAAATCGAATGTCTGTTGGTTCGTATACTATTTATTTGGCTGGATTGCGAATTAAACCACCCGAGAAGTGCTAGCGCTTAACTTCGTTTCTTTCAGCAGTTCCTCATTTGTCAAACAGACGGTCACCCGCCATCAATTATCACTTCCTTTGTGCAGACAGGGACCAGGCACATGTGGTTTAGTTGATTGACGGGACTTCCTATTCGTTCACTTCGCTGTCAAACCCACCTGCAGGCAATTAGATATTAGTGAACCCTGGTTGACTGGCCATCCCACTGGTCCGTCGGGTTAAGCTTTCCTGGCGCACCACACCACCGGCTTAGCATGAAATAATAAGCTACTGGTTCTATTGTGACAACCACGCCACTGGATACTTTAGCTGTAGCTGTGAATCATGCGATGAGCAGTCATTCATCCCCTTCCCCCGTAACAAATTGCACTTAATGGCAAAGTTCACCATAACCTATGGGAGCCCCCACATGGTCATCCGGCTCTACCCCTCCTGGCCGACAATGCTTGCTAACAGCCTGGTAATCAGTGTCACCGTGCGATGCCATAACAAGTTTTGGTGACTACAAGTAACATCGTATGACTCCCGACTCAACCGTTTATTATCTTATAAACTGTCTTCCGCTGGTAAGACACGTCGCTGATGAACACTTTGAAAGGGTTTCGAAACTGTTGACCCAGTACTCAGTCACTTTGCAGTGTCGCCATGAAGTCATCATTCTTCATTTAAGTTCTGTAGCAAGTTAGCGGGCTGCAGACCGTTCGCACCGAAATGGAACTCGCTCACTTTGCTTAGTCGGAACCGCTATCGTCATACACAGCAACCTCACTGTTGACACTATCACAAAACCCCCGCAAGAATGGAAAGAAACTGTAAGAGGAAGGGATCCGGTGCTGGATTACCGAAATCGTCGAGAGGCGAATTTTGGGTTAAAGTAAAACCTGTAATTACCGGACATCTCCCTACGTCTTGGGCTTAAGCGAGGCCAAAAAGATACCTGAACGAATCGGCTGGACTGTAATTCCGTATATCCTCGTAAATTTTGTTGTTCGATGAAAAACTCAGAACATTCTGTACAGAATACAACCACAGGGATGGGAGTCGAATTTGCATCTGATGCTGCGCTTCCGTAAGGTGCTCTGCTCCCTAGAGTTTCGTCGCCGTCATTTGCCGTTTTGGAGAAATGATTTGTAGACTACTCTGTAAACGTGCATCAGCCTAGATAGCTACTCCTCATATAAAGACTATGACCCTCTTATGAGGACCGATTTTCAACTCTTCAGCTTTTCTCAGTTGAGTTAGATGAGAACCCTGCCATAAATACCACCTCTAAACAAAGTAGAATGTGTAAAGTATCAGCAGCACATAGAGATCATCTTTACTCACTGAACAGGTAGCAGTTTTATGCGTGCTGACTAGTTTTCTCATGATTCGTGGATAACAAAGTACTATTTACGTGCATGTTATACGGAGCTCTATTATCCGGGTAAATTCCCCATACAATACCCATAGTTTGTCCAAGAAACCAGTTTACGTGAAAGAGATGTTGGACTAGTTCGACATAGTTCTCGGGAGACAGCCTATGGCGGGGCATCTTCTGCAATGACCCGTCTTCAGTTATTGAAAGCAGCATCCCACAAGAAAGTGCGCGCGAGTACCCACGTACATTTTTGCCACGTGTTCTTCGCGGACTAAGAGATCGCAAGTTCTGCGCATACAGGCACTACTTCACTGGATTGGCCCTCATTGGATTGAAGACACGAGAATTTCGGCATAAGGTGTGGTAGACACAACGGTGACGTCCAGTAGTCGGATAGCGGGCGTTTCTGCTGTTGACCGGAGTTGTGCAGTGACATGGGCGGTCTGGCTCGCTCAGGTAGACTGACACTGATACGACACCTACACTCCAATAAACGGTCTGCCAGATATATGCTTGCCCTCACAGTGCATCCGCGAATCTCAAGGTAGATTTGCTGTCCATACTAAGTGACACCAGCTACCACCCAGCAGCGGTTTTATGTGAGCCTTACTGTCGCATGGCATTGTGATTGGCCTTCCTCACCCATACAGCTCAAACACGTGCTCGCATCTTTTGTTTCATCCAATTTTCTTCCAGCACATGAACGCCTCATGGCGTGCTAGACGCGCCGAAAGTGTTTTCAAAGCACTCAAAGGAGCTTTGATGGATCTGAGCACCTGGCGAGGTCCCACGGTTCGTTCTGTTCAGTTTCTCGCACCAACAGAATTATCGGACAATGAATTGGAAACCTTTGGCCACACGATTAATGCTTCTTTCCTTCAACCTGTCCCAGTCATCGTACCCAGCTAATTTGTTGTCTACCGCCGAATGTGACCTATGCAGTCAGACGCGTTTTGTTTTGTGACCCAGTTGTCTTTCAGTGCTGTTTCGTATCTTCATTAATACTTATACCCCTGCTCTACAACATAATTCCGTGCTACCGGCTAGTGACGTTCTTCCTCCGGTAAATATGTATAATGGCTATACGAAAAATCGGGTCTAGTTCTCATTAATTACGAACGGTATCGATACGTTTGGACGTTGTACATGTAAACGAATAGGGCAAAACGAGCCTAAAGCGTCTTTTCTTTGCGCAGAACGTACACTGCGCATCAATGTGCTGACAATACGTTAACTTATGTTAGCAGAACCTTCCGATTTCTTGAAAGCACCAAAATTCCGTATCGTTATTTAATGAACTTTGTCGTCCCCCCATCGCTTCGCGCTATTTAAACCTGCAGAAATGCCTTTTTGACGTCAAAACTGACGCAAACTGGCACAAGCAACTCCTTTCGAGATTCGTGTCGACTTCGTCATAATACTGTCAGATATAATACGAATTCCGTATAACGGCCACAAATTCCAATGCAACTCCTTGGATTCTCGGACGTATTTAAGTCCTTCACTATGAGTTTGTGACTGTGAAGCGCATGCTGAAGCCCTGGATAACCTCTGTCAGCTTTTCAAGTAATATTCGGGCATTGTCCTTCAAAAAATGGGAATTATATCGTCTGCGTATCCCAGCTCGAAGAAATATGAAATCGATGTTCTGGTCACCTCTCAGCGTTTGCCTGACTACCTCGTCAGTGAAAATAAACAAGAACGGAGAGAGTAGACGTTCTTATCGGACATCACTGCTTTCAGGGAAAATTTTGGAGAGCTCACAATAAACTTGTGCGCCCATAAGCATAGGAGTACAAATACACATTCACACAATATTCACCAACTTCCCGGTTAAAACGGGTGTCAAGATACGCTTGGGGGATAAAGGGCAATCGCTTATTTCTGAAGCAGTCTGGGGTTCCAAGTTAGCCGAAACGCTCAAGTGCGACTACCGTGTCGGTGTGAAATAAAACGCCTCATCGACACTGTTCGCCCACCGGACAATCTGCAGACACGTTTTCACAGTCGAGATGTCGCGTTCCTCGTTACTAATAATGCAGAGATACTCATCAAGCCTAGCTTCTTTAGTTATTCTCTATATATCTGCTTCCCAAACCTGCTTTGTCTAATTAGCCACTCACTAAGTTTCTACAACTTGTTCTGGAGCTAATCCATCCATGCTTCCACACAAACTTCTCTTATTTAATAGTCCTTAGCCCTGTTTCTTTTTGGACCACATATGACGCTTGAGTTTTCTGACGCCAAGTCAGCTTTTACCTCAATCCACTTTGCCTGTTTCTTTTCAGGCGTCCTTGTCTTTTTTCTTTTGGCACGGGCATTGGTCGTAAGTTTTCTTATTCATTTCAACCCACGGGTATTAGAAAAAACAGCATGCGTGTGTGTATGGGAGCGATATGATCACTTTTATGAGTAGAGCGTTCTATCTGAATGTCCGAATAGCTGACGGATTGGGCGCGAATGATAGATACGTATTCACCACAGTGGTGGAAAATTGGTAGCAATGGGACGTTACGAGATCCCACAAGTTTACTCAGAACTGGCATTACCAAGACGCTCTAGAATGCTCTAGCGTTCACCGAAATGCATAATTTTTAGCGAACAAGCCACTGTCAGCAAACATCGAGGTCACCAAATGGAACTATGCTGGTGAAAAACGCCGTGAAATATTAGCCACAAACTTCAATACTGAATGATGCCACGAAACATCTGTAAGGACATGGCCGACGTTGTTCCTCTGAGTCACCGCCAGCAGACGACACAAAGCTCGCATTTGCACTACCAAGGTAGAATATATTGCCGGCCAATTACCCCCTCTACGATTCAGCGGCTAGTGAACAGAACTGGCAATTCGGACCACTGTGCAACCATTTACAGCTAACAATATCACCGCGTGGTTCAGTGGGTTGGTACGCGTGAATCGCTGTGTCCGCTAATGTTCACATTGATTTTAACCGATAGGAACAGTAACGGAATCGAAAGGCTGGAATCGTTATCTAGTTGGGGCGAATAGGCTGAAACAAATGGATAAATAAATAAATAAAGCAGGAAACAATAATAAAGTTACACAAACGATGGAGCATGTAAAGCCTTGAATGTTATCATGAAGCGAAAATGGCGATAAAGGGACCAGTACTGGAGCGAGCCAATAGATTAGTGGAAAATCAAAAAGGCTGAAACAACGTATTTTGCTAGCTAAGACAAGAAAGCTTGTGAAAACTAACAAGCAAAACACGTGCGTTTGGGTTTGTACGGATTGTCTTTGGGTGGGAATAGTAGCGGGTCGGATTGTGCATTTTCAAAACAGTGATTACTTATGGCTACTATAGTTTCACTCAGCGGCATGCGATTCATCTCCAGATTCCGCTTTATGCAAGCTATATCCATACGCTTCTGTTCTATTTCAGATTGCCTAGGATCAATAATTGGAGCCTCACCGTCCATTGATGTAGAATGATAAGTTAAAGTGTCTGGAAATGAAAGACGAATGGATTAGCTGTACCAACCAACCAGCATGAAAATTGTTTAATATGGTAGAAATTTGAAGTAGTTCGACATCCTATGAACTCAATTCAGCTGCATCCTGTCAACAATAAGAATGTCTCCGATCGCTATTGTTCGTGAAGCGCAATCACCGGCAACAACACCATCCAGTTCCTATTCGCTTGCTTGGCACTTTAGATCACACTGAAACCCAGAGACCAAAAATCGGACATCGGTGTTAACAGCCACTTCCTCCCTACCTCATTCGCCTAGGCGACAACAGTGAGTGGAGCAGTAGCGACAGGTTTAGTTTGGACAGTTCGGCATCAGGTTTGAGGGGCGAGATGACCCAAGTGGTTAGAGCGCGAATTTACTGACCGGAAGGTCGGTGGTTCGAACCCGACTTCTGCCTGCCGGCTTCCCCTGTCTAGGCTTGGGCAACATTTCAGGATCCCAGTCCTCGTGCTTCCCTCGCCCTGTTCACCCGGTTGCAGTCGGGGCCGCAGGACCGATTTGGAAAAGCTAGGTATTGGCTGAGGGCTTCACTGCCGTCCTTGAACAGGGTTGGTGAAGGTCATCGGGACCAGCATCACGACGCCATCTGAGTATATGACCGGCCGGAAGGTCGGTGGTTCGAACCTGCCTGTCGGCTTCCCCTGTCTAGGCTTGGGCAACATTTCAGGATCCCAGTCCTCGTGCTTCCCTCGCCCTGTTCACCCGGTTGCAGTCGGGGCCGCAGGACCGATTTGGAAAAGCTAGGTATTGGCTGAGGGCTTCACTGCCGTCCTTGAACAGGGTTGGTGAAGGTCATCGGGACCAGCATCACGACGCCATCTGAGTATATATACCTTCAGGCAATTCTGAAACCAAAGAAGGCTTCATACTCACAGCCCACGTTTCTTTCAAACGCCTACAACCTAAACTGGAATTAGCAGGTAGCCAAGAGTTATTCGAAGTATTCTGCCCAACGGCTCGGACGTTTTTCTCTTTTTTGGACATTAAAGCAGCCGTAAATTTCGATAATTTCACTGACAAGAAGTTGCCAGGGACTCGTCGAACGAGTGAAGTGGAACAATCTGCGGACGTTTCCAGCATTTTCGCTCCTTCAATTGCTTGGACGATTCGGATCTATCAAATTTCCCGGTCTATGCAGACACCTGTTTCAGCTAAGCCCTGGTATAGGTGAGGGCGCCTTGGCAGTATCCCAGCCCTCGTACAACCGTGACATACACAACTAACAATGATCTCATGCCACATCGGCCGTCGCGTGGTGCCATCAGCCTGGTCGCCTTACTTGCTGCATACAACAGGGCGGGTAAGCGAAAACATGCTACTGCTGACGCCCCCTTCTTACTCTTACACGTTTTCTGTCTTTCACCTCCCCCCGCCCAAATTTGAAGACTTTCTCCGCAGGTCCCAGCTCTAGGACTGACCGTTTTGCTCGCCCTGCATCACACTCAGCCGCAGCTTCTGCACGTCCGAGTTCAGTTACAACCCTAAACACTTCGAAGTCAGTTTTCCGACCCCGAAAGCCTGTCTACTTAGCCACCTTCAATGTTCTCACACTGAAGCAAGCAGGTCAACAGGTGTCTCCTGCACGTACGCTGGATTCCCTCTGTATTGAAATATGTTGTCTGTCAGAAACAAGGACGCAGAACGCAACTACTGTAATCGAACTGACTGCTCCCCGCTCTCTTCCAGGTTCCGGATACGCACCTCCGGTGATGCGGAGGCTCCTGCAGCTGGATATGCTGGGGTGGGTATTGTATTGAGCGAACGAGCGGAAGCCTTTTTGCTTGATTGGATACCCGCTGATAGTCGCCTCTGTGTGGTTCGTTTGGCAACATATGAGGAAGTGAGATTCGTCGCACCTTGTTTATTGTGTTTGTTTACGCCCCAACTGACTGTAGCTCTGACTCTGCCAAAGACAGTTTCTAGGCACTTCTAAAGCAAGCTAAAAGCTCAGATATCGTTGTAGTTGCTGGTGATATGAACGCCCAGGTAGGTAGACTAGGCGCTACTGAGGCCCGAATGGGTGGTCGTCTTGGTTTGGACATGAAATGCATGGACAACGGAGACCGCTTACTTCAGATGTGTGCCGATCACAGACTGTTCCTTTGCAGTACGAAGTTCCGGAACAGCGGAAATCCGTTGATAACGTGGTGCCCACCACCAAACCAGCGCCGAATCCAAATAAACCCTATCGCCGTCAGTTATCAGCGGCGAGGGTCGATCACCGTCTGCTGCTCTTTTTGGAACACTAGCGTGGACCATGCACCTGTACGCTGCTGCTTTTCATTGCGCTTTCCAGATGTACGCAAAACGTGCACACTTCGCTTAGTCAGTGAGAAGCTAGTGGACCCAGAAGTCAAACGAAACTATCAGAACCAGCTCCTCGAATGCCTGCCGGACGGTACAGTGTCGGATATAAACGACCACTGGGAAAAATGTCCAAAGCGCTACTCAAAGCCGGAAATTCTGTTTGTGGTACAACCCAGCCAACCCCATCCAAGCATTGGATCATTGATAAGACCGCGTCTTTGCTGGAGACCCGGCGACAGATTCCACCTGGCCGCCACCACAACTCCACACGGCGCATCATCCGACGCCAGGTGAAACTGAGTGTCCGCCCAGACCGATAAACTTCGTGGACCCGAAAGGCCGAAGAAATGGAAGATGCGAAGAATGCTTGAAACGTGCGCAAGCTGTTCCACTTGATTCGTTGGACTGGTCCTGATATGCAACAAAGCAGAACGTTTGGGCCGCTGGGTACAGTACTTCGAGCAGCAATTCAGCTGGTCATCTGCTACCTCCAATCCAGAAACCTGGCCTTCAACAGAAAGGTGGACCGTAAATATGGAGCCGCCTCCAGTCTCAGAAGTGTCTGAATGTACTTCCCTTCTCAAGCGTCATCGTGCTGCTGGCCCTGATGACCTTCCACCTGCTCTTTTCAAGGATGGCGGTGGGTTCCCCAGTCAGTGCCCCTCTAGCCTATTTGGGTCTACCTGGGAGAAGGAGGCCGTCCCAGACAACTGGGGTGAATCGATTGTGGTGCCCATTCCCAAACAGGGTACTCGCAATGAATGTGATAACCACAGAGGTGTTAGTTTGACGCCTGTTGTGACAAGGCTTCTGGCGTCACTGATTCTTCGTCGTCTT
>NW_008751842.1:305706-393096 GCF_000715545.1 Opisthorchis viverrini
ATATACATATATATATATATATATATATATATATATTAGACGAACCTTATGGTTGTACGGCAGTGAAGCATCAGTGCCAACATGTTGGTTGCTGCCTTTGATGATGATGATAAAGCCCTGTTCCCATCGGTTGGATGAGTTGTACTGCAGGTAGACGTCCTGGTATTACCGCTTTGGTGATGTTGCTGCCTTTGATGATGATGATAAAGCCCTGTTCCCATCGGTTGGATGAGTTGTACTGCAGGTAGACGTCCTGGTATTGAGTACCGCTTTGGACATTTGTCTCCAGTGAGTGTTAGCAACCGAAATCGGAGCAACAAGCAGGCGTTTGGGGAGCCGGTTCCGATAGGTTTGACTTGTTTGACTTCTGGGTCCAAGGTTTCTCACCGCTTTGGACATTTGTCTCCAGTGAGTGTTAGCAACCGAAATCGGAGCAACAAGCAGGCGTTTGGGGAGCCGGTTCCGATAGGTTTGACTTGTTTGACTTCTGGGTCCAAAGGTTTCTCAATGGTTCAGCGAGACATGTGCATTTTGTGTAGGCCTCAAAAGGAGAGGCGGGCAGATGCATGATCGTGGTCCACACAGGTATTCCAGAAGTAGCGGCCTTCAGCACTGATGGCAATGTAACTCACTTGGGATCGCGAGCCAGTTTATTGGCGGGCACCACGTCGTCAAGCGATTTTCGCTGTTCTAGGAGTTGGAACTGCAACGGAACAGTCAAATCAGCCATGTCTGCAGTAGGCGCTTCCCGTTGTCCGTGCGTCTCGTGTTGAAACCAAATGACCGCCCAAATGGGCTCCATCAGTAACCAGAACGACGTCTGAGCTTTCAGCTTGTTGTTGAAGAACACCCAGAGTGCCAAAAAACTCTCTTTGGATGATTCATAGCTACAGTCCATCGGGATGCAGGCCGATACAATAAACAGGAAGCAATGGACCCCGTTCTCGAGATTCTTTCACAGGTGGTGCCAAACTAACCGTGCAGAGGTGATTGTCAGCGGGTATCCAGACGAGTAGAGACGCCCAACTCGATGGCCCAACACAGTATCTGCCCCGGCATATCCAGCTGCAGCGGCCCTCGCGTCACTAGAGATGCACAGCCGGAAGCGGGAAGAGAGCGGCGCAGTCAGTTCAAATGCCGTACTTGATTCCTGGAATCTTAATTCTGACGAATAGCGTCCATCCACTGTACACACAGGAGCTTCTTGTTGTCCAGCTCGCTTCTGTATGCGAACCCCAGAGGCAACTGAGTAGACTGACTTTCGTCTTCGGTTTGTTTAGGGTGCTACTGAAGACGGATGCTCAGAAGTCACAGCTGCGCGTGAAAATTGAACAAATCGGTTAGTCCTAGTGCAGGGATCTACATACAGTAGTCACTTTGGGAGGGGGAAACGTGAAATTGTAAGAAAAGATGCATCAGCAGTAGCGTGCCTTCGCATACCCTGCCTGTGTGGATGATGGTACTACGAGAAAGCCGATGTATCATAACAGCACTTTCAGTCCTGACGTTCATGGGTGTACGATGGCTGGCGGCCACACCTAGACGGGAGAATAATTAGAGTTCTCAACCAAAGCCTCCAGATAAAAATCCTGACCAAATAGCAACAGGTGGATTCCTGCTACTACAATGGCAAAAGCTTTTTTGGCGGAGCAAGTGGCTGTGTCTGTTGCGACCCTAAGTTTGAGGACTAGGACACCAGGTTTGTCCAGCCTCTATCCTTTGACAAATCTGGAATGAGAAACTGCATGTGTCAAAATGAAACCTCTATTATAGCTCAGCGGATCACAGAGACACGGAAATCGCCACACCACGATAAGATCCGCGATTATTCATCCGCATACGTGTCCTAAATAGGGCATTGGAGGTCCTCACATGTTTAAGTATGCCTTATTCAGAGTCCAAAACCTTCCTCGTGATACACCACGATAAGATCCGCGATTATTCATCTGCATACGTGTCCTAAATAGGGCATTGAAGGTCCTCACATGTTTAAGTATGCGTTATTCAGAGTCCAAAACCTTCTTTCGTGATTTCTCATCCTCTTGTTTCTCCCTGAAATCTAAGAGTGACGAACTCGAGCTTGTTGATCGGTTCACGCATTTAGCAATCTACACAGGCCATTACTGTACTGCAGCGGATATCAGTGCGCGACAATGCAGGCGCCAACAGCGTGCGTCATTTGTGGCGTCGCAAGCTAAATTCGCTGGGGCTAAAATTCCAGGTCTATGTGGCAACTGTGAGAACGGTCTAACTTTCTGGTTACCAACTTAGGATGCTCCACTCCAAGGACCTAGGGGGCCTTCGAACTTTTGACCCCATGTCTCCGTAGCGTAACAAGAGTTGGTCGGCTACAGTGAGTAGGCGATGAATTCGTGCGTAAGTGGGTGCTTCGTAGTAAGTCATAGTCTTCCGAGCAGGAGATTAAATTTACCCAATTGAGTTGTTTGGGCTCAGTGGTTAGGACCGTGGTTCCAACCCGACCTCTACATCTCGACTTATCCAGCCTAGGCTTTGGCAACCTGACAGTACTCCAACCCTCGTGCTCCCTTCAGGTGGCATGGCAGCTGGGCAGTGGAAGGGTGCTCCAGTTGGGCGATTATTATTATTTGTTCAGAATTTCGCATGGAACTCGCCATGATATGACAACAGGAAGTAAACGTAGCAACAATCAAACCAGTTGGTGGTGTGCAGTTTTCATGCCTTCTTCCCGACCCAAAACTGTCACCTTGACGTGGTGGTCGGGCTTGAGTGATGCAATGATCCGGTGGGCTACGTTGGCTGGAACTTCATTCCACAAGGTACAGTCATGCCAGGAAGCCAAAAAAAACATTCAGACTAGGAGCAGCGAGACCACGCACTAAGAGTAATCGTGATGAGGAAATTTGGAGGTTAAATCATGCTGCCTTATGTGACGGTAATGTGAAGGCTATAAGGTGTTTCCTCAAGGCAAACAGCATATCTATATTCATTGAAGTGGCGATGCTGCCTTCACCCGAGGAAAGACTGGTTGTAAAATGTCGGCCTCATCACAATCCGATAACCAAATAGTATGGTGCTGCTCAAGGGTCCACATCGACCGTCGCATGGGGCCATCAGCCAGGTCGTCTTACATGCTGCATACAACAGGGCGGGTGAGCGAAAACAGGCTGTTGCTGACGCCTCCCTTCTTCCTCCTTCACATGCTTTTCCCTATCCGTCTCCCCACCCCATTAATAACTCTCCTTGTAGGCCCAGCACTTAGGACTCATGACTCCGTTCGTCTTGCATCGGTTTTGCGTGCATCTGCTCGCCACATGGCGCCCACATCGTCAAATACCTTCAAATCAATCTTCAAGCTTCGACACCCAGTCTATCCGGTTTCTTCAATGTGCGCACTCTGAAGCAAGCGGGATAACAAGATGTTCTTGCTCTCACACTGGACTCACTTGGCATTGATGTGTGTTGTGTCTCAGAAACAAGAATTCAAAATGAGACCACAGTGATTGGGCTAACCGCCCCATCAGTTTCCACTCGCTTCCGGCTATACACCAATCCAGGGGAGGCACTGGAGGTTGTGGAGCGTTTTACGTATCTTGGAAGTTGTATTAGTTCTGATTGTAGTGTGACAGGTGAAGTCACTTCACGCATTTGCTAGGCTCGGGGTCGTGTTTGCTAATTTGAGACACACATGGCGTCAAATTGGTGTACCCCCAAAAACGAAGGGACGTGTTTGTCATGATTTCTCACGACTGTAGCATTCTTTCGGAGCCAAACTGCCATGGCCCCAGAAGCACGAGGGCTGGGATACTGCCAGGTTGTCCAAGCCTAGAGAGAGGAAGTCCAGAGGCAGAGGTCGGGTTCAAACCACGGGTCTTCGGGTCAGTAAATTTGCGCTCTAACCACTGAGCCATCTCACCCCCACATGTATATCAAGCTACAGTGCGGGATGCTTTGTTGTATGACTGAGACTTGACCTGTTTGGGCAGCGGAACTGAGACCTCTTCCGGTGTTCGACAATCGTTGTCTCAGATCCACAGCTCGTGGGGGTTGGTGTCGACGTATCTCTAGCGAGGAAATTTGAAAACCAGTGTTCGGTTGTGCAACGGATACTTCCATTGAAGGTGTCCAGCACCAGAAGCTGTGTTGCTTGGGGCATGTGTTGCGTATGCCTAACCATAGCTTGCCGAAGAGAAAGCTGTTTTCCATGTCCAATTCAATTTGGCGGTAGCAGAGAGGTGACCTGGCAGAGGAGTATGAAGATCACGAAACGTTGAGGGTGCTGTCGGTGCTACTCGCTTTCCAGGATGGGGACCTTGGAATGATTGTAATACGCTAGCACTAATTCCCTTCCACACGGACCTCTGTTCTTTTCTTTACAATAAGGCTTTCAATTAAATCGTGGTTGCACGGTATCGAAGCATCGTGGTTGTTGAACACTGATGTCATACTGTCGACAGTGATGTTGGCATTCCAGTCTCGATAATACCGGGGTGCGGGGGCCTTACCCAGCATCCAGTGAACAGTTATCTTTGTGCTGCCCGGTTGTCCAGCTCAATCAAGCCCAGTGCCACTCCACGTACAAAATGATGCCTATATATGGTGTCGGCATGTGCCCAACTGACTATAGTTCTGGCGCTCATGATACTTTTTTATCGAAATTCACATGCAAGAACCGGGCGATATGAAGGCTAAAGTGGGTCGCATGAGCTCTTTGAAATCACATTTGGGCGGTCGATGCCTGTTGCATATACAGCGGAAAGCGACCCCCAGTTGTGTGCTAACCATGGGTTGCCTCTGGCCAGTACGAATATTCAACATGAACACTCGATTCGCGTAAACTTGCCATCACTAAGTGCAATTTCACCGCGGACCCAATCGGATTGTCCACTGGTGGAGAGCCATAAATCGGCTCCCACTTCTTCTGGAACACGCAACTTGATTCTGTAATATGCACGCTATGGAAGCGCCAGGGGACAGTGATTCTCCGAAGGCAGATGTTCACGACAATTTCTGTGGACGCAAAACAGAAACGAACCTCATGAGCCAAAGCCCAGTAAGCAAGGTTGTACATCACCAATACTTACATATGAATCAATCAAAATGACAGACACCGTATACTACAATTCCGACCACGCCATTTTGCGACCACCTCTAACAGTTCTTTTTTCTGAACCTCACAAGTCAGAAAGATGCGTTCCAATCCACCATCTTTGGACATTCGCCATAGGTCGATAGTATAGATCTGAGCCAGCTCAAGTGTTCTTTCCAAAAAACCAACACAGCATTGTTAGCTAACTCCTGTCGCAGAGGACAGTACGACTTTACCCCCAGACCGCCTCGTACCACGATTGTTCGTAGTACGGGGTCTCGCTGCTCTTGGTCTGGCTGCTCCCCTTTGGCCATCCTGGCACGGTTGCACCTTGTGGAACGAAGTTCCAGCCAGTCTAGCCCGCAGGATCATTGCAGCACTGAAGCCCGACCACCACGTCAAGGTGGCAGCTTTAGGTCGGGATTGTTAGCTAAAGCTAACGGATGAAATATGGTGTGAAAAGGTGGAAATAGTTGCGCTAGCAAAGCCGTCTGTCCAACTTCTCTCATAGGATCAAATGACCATTGAATATCATCCAGATCGCCAGTCCAGGTTAGTGCAGTGAAATTCATACCTAAAATGTGGCTTGCTCATTAAGGGGTCGTAGGGTCCCCGAAGATTGTTATCGGGGGTTAAGATTAAGATGACTTTGTGGCAAACAATATAAGATAGGTGGGGAGTTTATATATGTCGGATGACGCGGCCATCCAGGCAGCATCGTGTCAGGTTGAATCCCGTAACGAAACCGACCTAACAGATTTCAACCAGTCACCGCTACGTCCAGGATTCCTAACTCGCAAGCGATTGGCCACAAAACGGGTAGCATACAGGCCCAGCCTCAAACAGGGCTCTGATTGACCGAAAATGTGGAGGCAACAGCCAACTATGCTTGCGTATCCACTGGGTGATGGTTACCAGTGCAATGTCCAGATAGCGACTGGATTTCCCTGATATCACTGCGCACATCGTACTCATCGTTGGCACTTGGCCTTTTTTCCACGGGAGAATGCAACCGAGAAGCTTGCTCAGGCACTTTCGTTAGTGCGCATCAACTTATTGTATCGTTAGTGCGCATCAGACTTATTGTACGATAGGGACCCTGTAACCCTGTGAGTAGCGCTTATGGAAAAATGTCCCTGAAGTGAGAAGATAACGGGCCCGGTACCTATGTGGGGCCCTTTGCACCTGAAGTCATGCTGATAAATCAAAGGATATTTTGCTGTTCTTGGCTGGCCGGCGAGCTGGAGTTACATGAATATTTTGAGGACATAAACGTGACTTATTATTTGGTAGATGGAAGGAACATGTCGCCTATGCTTCTATAGACAGAGATGATGCCACTCACACGAAATGCTCGGGACTATCAACATCGGCTGCCACGAAAATGAAAAAAATGAAGGTACCATCCATCAACACAATGTCAGTGTATGTCAATAACGATTTATAGGGGAAAGGAAGAAATGGGTTAAAGTGGAGGAACTATGTTCGTCTTGCGACGAAGACATTCGACGCGCCTACGACCTCGGATTTGACAATCTGAAGAGAAAGTGACACACGAATACCACCACATCGTTCAATGTATCCGGCCAATATTTGGAATTCAATGCTCATCTATCAGGATAGTTGCTTCCATCTACCAACATGAATGATATTCTGGATAACCAGTTCTCTTGGACTATCGTCTTCTGTCGCGCACCTGAAAAGTCGCTTCGTTCTAGAGCCCATAACATCCGGTAAGATATAAGCAAGAGTTTAATCCGAATTTTCTCGAGAAGCGGTACTCATTTGGTTCAAATGATTGTAAATCTCATGCCCAAAACCAGATTATGATCCGACTTGTCGTTGCATCCTGTTGGATCGCACCTTCTATTCATTCTTAACCCACTGCCAAGTGGTCGGCTCTCAAGTCTTATGAACAGTTATCATGACACAACAGGATGACCACCGGATTCGAAACCAGTTTCCCACAGCTCTGTGAGAGAGGGGTGGGATCGATATTGTTCATTTCACCTGGAATTCAACACGGTCACTTGACTCATCACGTCCATTTGGTTTGTTTGACGGCCGTATGTCTTTCAGCTATGGGTGGTGGCTTGCTTAGATGAAGCAGCACCGAGGGCTCCAAAACAGTTAAAATAAGCGGTTGTGCCTTAACAAGAACTACATCTGCTGGGCAGTTTTCGCTGTGATGAACAGTTCCGTAAGACGTTTCCACTAGATCAATGTAGGGGGCCCTACAGCCCCGCAGAAAATAAAACGTCAGCTACTGGTACATGCCCTAGCGTCTGTCCCAACGCGGGTGAAGCCGATAAGGCTAGCACTTGGATGAAGGCTTTTCCGTTCTGTAAATTCAAGTCGACGGAGGATGAGACGTGTCACAAGAAAGTTCTGTGTCACGGCCGGCTTGCACGCTGAATTTTCACGCCAAACTACGTTCGGAACCTGCTGAAAACTGTTCTGGTAAGCATGCTCTCAAGCATGGGACTTGACGTTTATTGTGACTAGGGGACGGGTATCTTGAAAGTGCTTAATAATGCCCTAGACCGGCGTTATCTGAGTCTCCGGTGAGAACACTATCAGAAATCAAGGACAAGCCCGAATCGTCGTTGATCTCCGTTTCAGAGAGTAAAAATGCTCTGCTGGCAATCGGTGGGCGCTGTCGGTATAGACTAAATTAACCAGACGGCGACCCAGTAGATGCACAGGATTCATCCGTTTGGCTTACGTTTCGAAAGAAGCCAGGCCAGAACTCAATACGGATGCTTCTTACGACGCTTTGCCACATCTACGCCAGACAACAAACCCCGACATTGCAGTTCTGACGCAAAGCGTAATCGACTGTGTGGTGTATTCAGTGCTCGCGTATGGACCGCAGGCATTGGTTATGGAGTGTCTAATATTGCTGCTTCCTGATCTATGCGTGCTCAGGTCTGAACAGTCCTCGGCTCTTTGGACACCACAATGGCACCGGCTTGATTTTAATTTAAAGAAATTTTTCGGAATGTCGACCGCTCCTCCCATTTTCCTGCCTGAGTTTCAATATAAAATTTTTGATGTGTAAAGCGCTGGATTTTGGTGCAGATTCCAGCCCGAAGTTAGGGTGAAATGATATTAAATAGAATGTCCTATGCAACTTGTTTGTTGCAATTGGTTCGGCGCATTTCTTCAGCCCCTCATCGCTGGAAAGTTCCCCGTTTATTTTACTGTAGGAAAAGCTCCTCGTGGCCGGTAAATAAACTGATTTACTGAATATAAAAATTTGAAATCAGAACTGCTGTTGCTTCTAGAGGTGCTTGAGCCACGGACAGATTTGTTAATTTGAGCGCACTACGGCTATCTCTAAACCACCAAATGCCGGCTTGTCCAGAGCGTTCGCGGATTGAGCATGTAATTTTGATGTTATTAAGTTGCATTTCGTTGTGCGAATGTTCAGATAAAAGGCATCATAATGTTTCCCGATTGTGCTGAAATTTGGTTTGATTATTCTCCATTCATATTTGTCTATGTGCATTTAGTTTCCAATTTGAAGTGCTATGCCATTAGATATGGCTTGATGTAAGATTACTGTGAAATTGGCTGTCATCCGGTTTTTATAGTTCACGGCTTTTGTTAAAGCGTCAAGGAAACACGTGAAGGATAACCATATGGTACTTGTGTGTGCAGCGTGTATCCGGGACAGTCACGCAGTTTTTGGCTACCAGGGAGCGTACTACAACGATAGGCCGAGGGACTTCAAGAAACAAGTAAGCTGAGTGCATTTGCTAATGAAAACGGCAGGCAAAACACCGACTGTTGAGTTTGCTTTTGTCTTGAGAGACTTAAAAACAATCTTCTATACAGCTCCCATCTTCTGGAACACCGTTGTAAGGCTTCAAACTTTTTTTGATCGATTCACGGTGAATCAATGGTTGACCGGAGAGGAGTCGGGAACTTGCAGGGTCATACTGAAGTATGGAACGCCAGGGTGTGGAGTGCGGCACTTTGTAGTCGATGATTTTCATCGAGGTCTATGCCACTCATAACAAATACTACGACTGCGTCAGTTATCGCCTTCGACTGAGTCGCGGAGTTTTATTCTGACAGATGATATGCCTTTGCGAACCAGCATGTGTACTAAGCTTGGAGTTGAAGGATGCCACTACAGACACATTTTCTTTGCCGAATGGCAACATGTGGTGCTGTTCCAGTACATTTGGGGTGTGTTGAATGTTGATGGAGCATGCGACAAACCGATTCGGTTGAGTTTTTTTAAAGCAACTTATACCTGGCACATAGACAGAAGCTCTAAACCTTCCTTATCATCGATGGCATGGGCAGCGGACGTCCGGTTGTTCGCCTTCGGGGGGAGCGATCAAAATGTTCCTATGCGCAAATTGCTTGACTTGCTCTAGAAGACGACGGGCAAAATTAGCAAGTGGAAACTTGTCATGGGCGAATTGTTCTAATAATCACTGAGCACCAAGTTACAATGTATAATGCAAAACAAATTGGCAATTAAAGATTGCCTTGCGTAAACACGGCTCTACAAGACGGTCACTGAGATGCTCTCTTTATGAGGTAATCAATGTTCGTACTCTTTTGCTGATTGTCTCATCAGGATATTTCGATAACCTGAATTGTATCTTTCGTTTGATGGGGTGAGTGGCCACTGAATGCTGCAGACCAAGAAGGCCGTATGCTTCCTGGGATGACATCTGATATTCGGAATGCCTAGTAAAACTCAGCTTTTCATCTCGTCCAAGTTAGACGGGATGGATGGGCGCGTGTCATCCAATTGGTTAGCGGCATTTTAGGTGTTTGCGTCAGCTAGGTTTGTTTAGCTGTCTCCTATGAGCAACATAGGTTCCAAGTTCATACATGATCAGGCATCGCGGAATATTGACTGCATGTTGGTCATGCGCATCAGCTCGGTTCTTACTGATGCGCTGTGCAGGCAGCAACTGACTGTTTCAATTGGGACATGACTCAGTCGTAGGCGTTACTAGCAACTCTTCATATGCATCTCTGTCTGCAAGCCGCCTGGAAGCTTCCCTGAGAAGGATATGGGAACCTGACGCGTTTCGGCTTCTGCAATGGAGAACTCGTTGCAAATAAACAAAACCTGAATAATTCCACGCCGATATCGCGCAGTGTACCAGATAATCCATCTACGGACATACGTCATTACTTGCAATTTTCAAAATAATACGATTATCAGCTTGTAACAAACGTGTTTATAGGGACAATTATTCGGTGTAGCAATTCTCGAGGTTAGAAAATAGAGAAATGGGTACCGTCTAGTTGAGGAGAAGATACAAAATATCTAGTTACAGGAGTTACAATCATGCATGTGAATCACTCATTAAGACGAAGAGGACTCGAGAAAGTTACAAAAACGCAAACAGTAAAGAACAACCTGCAGCTCTCACATATTGTAAGCAATCCACATTCCCCTGGGAGTTGCGATAACTTACTTCATTCAGTTTTCCGGCTATTCCAGATTACAGAAGACAGACGATCTGCTTCCTAAAGCGAATCGGCTATGCAAATATTTTTGGATAAAATCTATTAGACGTTGACCTCCTTATTGTGGTTTTCAAGAATCGATCACCAATATTTGTCGGCAAATCTGCGACCGATCCCTGAAAGCACAACGTAAATTTCACTGAAACCGTATTGGGAACAAAGGAAGAATGCGGTGGCATTCGGTCAGAATTATGAAATTTTCCCAGAGAGTCACAGTTTTGCTACATTTCGTTTCAACGTCCCCAAGTCATATTTTTGGTGCCGCGAACCGAGTAAGATATCTCCGTGAAGAATTTGGAAATTTTCCCAGAGAGTCACAGTTTTGCTGCATTTTGTTTCGGCGTCCCGAAGTCATATTTTGGCGCCGCAAACCGAGTAAGATATCTCTGTGAAGATTTTCAGAAAAGCTGGTTTCCTCATGCGCCTTCCTCTCCATATCATTTGAAAATTATGTTAAGACTTAGTGAACGATAATTACAAACTGGATAAGCAAATTGTCGTCAAACAATCAAACTTGTTATGACAGTCGCGTTAACATCAACGTGACGTCTGAATTAGGTTTGTCGACAATCCCACACATTGAACACTTGGGTAAGTCGGCTGCGGTTGTCAGTTATGGTAGGTCAAGGAATCGTGGTAAATGAATGCTGTGTCGTTCGAGAATATTCCTGTTTCCATCAGGGGGGCAGCGTGGTTATTAGACATCAGCCAAACGAGACAATAGGGCAGCAGTGTCTATATTTGGGATCCAAAATTGAAAGTTTCAAAAAACTTCACTCAAGCGCAATATAATATGAGCTAGGATGGGGTCCAAAAATGTGTGGAACCGAGAGTGGTTACGATTGCAAGCGAGGCTCTCCGACTTCAGTGACAGTAATGGGTTTGCAGGTCGAGGTACAATTCAGTCGGCCAAGTTGCTCAATGGTTAGAACAAAAACTTTCTGTCTGGTAGGTCAGTCGTCCGAACCAAGCTCTCGGACTCTACTGTACCTTGGCTTCTTCTCTTTGGGCTTGGGCAGCCCGGCAGTTTTCGAGGCCTCGCGTTTCATTCGGGCGGCATGGCATTTAGGACCCGAAATGGTGCTGCAGCCGAGTAGCATTTATTCAGTCGATGAGAACGACTTGGGTGTATCGGAAAATAAGAGACGCGCGTTATCTAAACTGTGCAAAATTAGTGTATTTTTGTGCTTGCAAGGATAATAACTCAGAGAAAAGCCTGAGGTTCCTGGTGGTTTATCCTGTTTGGACGACAACATCCACTTCAAATGGCACGGTTAAAGCCTAAAGGATGCGCGGAGGCCTTGAGAAACAATTTGTTCCGGTAGCATCATACCCCGTGAGTTTGTTAACGTTTTTGCTGTTATCAACGAATAATAAGGTAGCCCGTTATATGTGCCTCAACCTGGACAGCCTCAGGTCAGCCCCAAAAGCGTCCATTGCCGTTATTTCAGTTTTTTCTCTCCTGTTTGACATAAAGCGGAGCATGATGCTTTCCGAGGTGGGGCTGGCAGTTGAAGTTAGGGTTGTCAATCCTGTAGACTTACACACCGTGAAGACGTGAAAGGGGTTGATATGTCACAAAAAGAGTCGGTGGATGCTTAGGCTTGGTTGGTGACCAAAAAGCCCGATCAGTAAGGGCGAATGTAAAGGGACAGTCTATGGGCATTAGAAGATAGACTATGGGGAGTAAGGGTTCATCCGTCACTTTGATGGGAAGGACGGGAATGACGGCACTGTAGTGATCTATATCATTTGGACGTGGTTTGAAGGAATTTGTCCCTGGACAATGTAATTTAGTCAAATTTGCAGTCCCCAGCAAAACTGTTATCATTATCAGAGACAGTTAGATCATGTCAGTAGTGATTGTGTTGGTACTCATTTATTCGGATATCTTAGATACAACTGCGTAAGTGAAGATGTACTGCAATACTTCGGCACAAACGACTAGTTAAATGACGCCCAAACCGATAAGATAGACGTGGAGAAGTGTTTTTTACAGCAGATTGAATCAGTGAACGGCGTTCATTATGCGATGTGTATGAGATGGGGAAGCTTTTTTATAAATTTCCGGATGCTGAAGATTATAAAATTTGCCGGTTAGAAGCGCAAGCATGGGAGCTGATCAGTTTCCCAGAAAGCAATTCCTTGCTTTTAAGAAAACTACTGCGGTTCAGTATGTGGCATTCGCAAGGTAGGACGAGGAAGATGTAGCTTCCCATTCTATCGGGCTATATGATGTTAGTTTTGAGAAGCAGAAGTGAAGTGAATTTGAGATTTAGTGCAATACAAGTACCCGTCAAATCATTAGAACTTTCCTGTTGTTGCATCTTTGAGGATGCACGAGGTCTCTGAATCTTTTGCTCACGGCTCCACCATTTGATCTCATGACTGACTTGACTACGTACCTTTAGCTTTTAGTTTGCTGCGTTCAAAAATTCATACGGTTGCTGAAACTCGCAACTGAATCACCGATGTACACACGGCTAATTCACAGTGGACACTGGGACTATTTGAGAACGAAGTAGGATTGATATACTCAGTTGCAAGTCAATTCACGAGAAACTCGTTTATGATATCCTACAACTGAATGTGCTGCACACAGGCCACCTCGTGTTTCATTTGGCACGATATTCTAGATATCGCCATATATTTCTATAAAGGATACCACTCACAAGTCTGCTGAAGACTCTTCGACAGCCCATGGACTGTTTCACCCTTCTTGGGGCTCACAAGACAGGCGAAGTCCCCGAGTTTCCGTCAACTTTATGTTCTACTTAAACCCAAATTGTACTGTTCTTGAGAAATACACTCAATTGCAAATCAATTTGGTTTTCAGGAGAAACTCAACTGAACCTCTCGTTCATGGAGTGATATCCCGAATATGGGGCCAACTGAATCATGAGGCGGCCGGTGTGCAGCAAGTTCAGTTGTATAATATCATAAACGAGACATTCAGTCGGGCCTCTGGTGAAAAACAAATTGATTTGCAAATGAGTATATTTATCGAGAACAGTTCAATTTTGGCTCAAGTAGAACATAGGGTTGACGGAAACTCAGGGACTGCGCCTATCTGATGAGCACCAGAAAGGGCGAAACCGGTCGTAGGCTGTCGAAGAGTTTACAGCAACCCTGTGAATAACTTTCCTTATGAAGTAAGATCAACTCCAACTCGGGCGTGGACATTGTCGAAGCATTGTGGAGAAAGGGATTTATTAGGTACTTGTTGAGTTAGCTTCTACAACTTTGATGAATTATTTTTGCGCTCACACTGCCGAGGATGTTTACGAGCCGAAAATGTTATACATTTTTCCTTTCAGAGACCTCACCGTTGATTAGCGGCTTCCTGAAAATGGAAACCGTACCGACTGGAAGTTCCGTTTGTAACGACGAGCGAATAACTAGAAACGTAATTTTCCAAGTTTCGTTATTTATTTGCAGGTGTGCGCTTGGCAAACGAACAACATTTGATTTCAAAGGGCCGTCATTAATTGTTGGGTTGGGTAATAATGTATGGTTAGGGCTTCTAATCAAAATTATGCGTGGGTATGGATCTGACAGTCATTATAGTTAACCAGTGTAAACGACGAGCGATACTGCTATGAGTCTCCTTTGGCCGTTGGATTGGGCTTGCATGCAGAGTCGAGCCGCCAATCAGCGTCGCAAATAGATGCGGGCCGAGCAGTCACGATGAGTTTCCGAGGTAACTGAAAACGCATATGGTTGTCATGATGAAAGGCGATTGTCGGCTTTGCTTTCAGGCAGACTCGTTGCGCCTCACGATGTAATCCATATTAATGTTGTCATGGTTTTAAGTTGGAAGCACCATTCACCGAAATTTGGCAATTCACATGCAGAAATCTGAAAAGCTGCATTGCCTCCTGAATAGTTGCGGTTATCAGAGAAATAAGATCATTCGTGCGGATACATACTCCCATCAGTACCTCACGATGCATCAAGCTCTCTTCTGTTATTTACTGAAAGCTAGGTCACCCACCCAAAAACGGTGTGGTCCGGAAGTTCGGTGAACTAACTCATTCGAATTGATACGGCTGAGGAGAATGACGCATACCAAAGATATTCAACTATCTCTCCTAGTGGAATTGACAGTGGATATTCTGCACATGTTGACTCCCAATAAAGGAACACTGCTAAAGTTTAAAACAATCTAAGACCTGATTTCACGCTTTGTTTCGTAAAAATGGCGGTTACTTGCGAAGCGGCATTGGTCGGTGATCGGTTCGCTCACCTGAACAAAAAGCTATGAGCGAGATATCACTCCAAATATGCAACCGGATCAGACTCATTCCCCACAAAATTCGGAACTTCGAAAATCTCATAGTTTCGTTGAACTTAATTTCGGTTCACTCTTGTTGGTCGCCGAAAAATTTACACGGTGAGCGTGCTTGCCTGGTTATGAATGAAATCAAAACGGATGAAATAACCAGGGCTAGTGAGTAACAGAGCTTTATGCTGTTAGTACTCTAAATGCGAGGGAATGCAACATGGTGGTGAAAAAATCAAATAACAAGGAATTTTTGATTACTTCGCGAACGGTGGGGTGGGTGAGGGGTGCGAAAGTTCATCACTGGGAGACGAATGAAGGACACCGAGTGACTCCTTGTCGGAACCCAAAAAACTTTGGATCACTCCATGCATGCACTGAATTGAGGGTGAATCTCACTGCCTCTGCGGCCGTGAGAAAGCACCATACCCCTATAGTCCAACGAGACTTCGCTGTCCGGAATGGAAAGCGGAGTTGGATGAAAAGGCCGGCCTATTAATGGATGCTTCAAAGCGCTATGAATATGGCTCAGGTCGTTTTGTGACTGTCAGCCCACTCGCGTGTTGTTTTGACGAACAGAAACACAAATTACTGCAAAGCGCGCTTATTGTCCAATGTTGTTTCAAGGTCAGCGGCTGGCTTGAGTTTACGAGGATTTTGTCAACTGAGGATACCGCCTGTCCTTCAAGAAGTTTAAGGGTTTATTGGGGCATTTTTTGACATTTTGTGGAATTCTGGAGGTACAGTATTTTCACGCACAGAACCCTATTTGCCGAATAATCTTAAACGTAAGTGGTTTATCCAAACCAATAATTACGGAAACAACAGCCGTTCAAACTCCCCTCCAGGCTGCGTTCACCTGCGTGTGTTATCAGGATCTAAACGCTGGTTATAGACGGGCGTCGTGGTGAGAATATTCAACTGATTTTCGAATCCTGACGGTGGGCTGATGCTATTACCACAACCTCGTAAACAATTCCTCGTTAGTTGGTCCAATACGAATTGGACATGCACTATAAATACCTCATTTTCGAATATCACTGTTACCACAACTTTTGGACTTTTCATTTTTGTGACTTATGAAGAATTCATTAAAGGATCCGTAGGATTTTAATAATAAAAGGAACCTTAATTTGGTTTATATGCCCTGCAACAGCATTTTTGTGTTTGTTCCAGTCACTCCCCGTCTTTTCGTAAGGTGTAACGCTTTTTTAAATATAATCCCCGGTGACTTACACGGTCCCTACATGCATGTGCTTAGAGTGCTGTTGACACAAATCAGTGACACCCAAAGCGCCATTCAGCGACTATTCACGTATTCACGGATTGATACACAGGATCGAGGCTTTTGCCCGAATTTCCTGGGTCGGTTTTGTTCTTGTCGGTCAGTGGCTGTCGTTCACCTGAAAGGCACAAGTGAAAAAAGGGTGTAGCACTGCTCTTTATGTTCTCAGCGCGGGGCAGTCGAAAATGAGGTATTTATCGCGCAGGTCCGATTTCTATGTGACGAACTAACGAACAATTGTTTCTGAGATTGTGGCAATAGCATCAGCCCTCATTTTCAACTGTAGAGTTATATATTGTCGCTGAATGGCACTTTAGGTATCACTGATTTGTGTCAACAACACTCATCACATGCATGCAGAGACCGTGTAAATTGCCGGGGATTATATTTTTTAAAAACGTTACATCCTAGGCAAACACTAGAATAAACAGTCAAAAACGCAGTTGCGGCGCATATGGACCAAATTAAGGTTCTGTTCGTTGTTGAACTACTACAGAGCCTTTCATGTACTCCTCATAGGTCACAAAAATGAAAAATCAAAAAGTTGTGGTGGTAGTAATATTCATGTTTAAGGTACACGGGGTCGTCTTCTGTGGACCGTACAGGTGGTCGGAGACCTGAGTATGCATTATTTCATACCTTCCACATAGTAGATTTCTTAGCTGCTCCGCCTTAGGAAGCAGAATAATAAGAAAAATATTGCTATTCGGCGCCTAGCTGTCATGCACCCCGCATAAAGCACGAGGGTTGAGATGCTTCCAGGTCGCCTCAACCCGTACAAGAACAATCGAGATGCCATGGTGGCTCTTAATCCACGAGCCTTTATGTCAGGTGGCTCGCACTTTAGTTACTGATCCGTCTCGAGCTCACAATTAGGCGGGATGGCAAATCAGCCTATGACGAAACGAATAGGCGCGGCACTGTGTTTGTCAAGACTCATTTAATCAACTGGGAGCTGTGCATTCCCGAATACTTGGTACGTCCAACGAATCAGCACAAATGGGTGCGGGGGTTTTCGGGATGTCAGAGATGACGAGTAAGTGTCAGGGGATTTCAGTCCACCAAAAATTAAGGACATATTTAGAAATGGGTCCTGTCGCCAACACAGGAGCACTAAATTATCCAAGGGATGCAAGTTGCGCTTACCGCTTCATAGGCCATTCTTCCTTTGAAGAAATCGCTGTCCAAGGAAGGGCAAGTTTCATCCGAAAAGCTGGTAGGGCGTTATTCGAGTCGCTTGGATAAAATGCCGTTGCTTTCTCAATTGACGCAAGTCGACGTGGACCTCACCAAAATGATCCTTTCCGTCAGCTGGCGCCACCCCATCAGTAAATTGAAAATACTTCCGGAATGAGACCGTGAATTGAATCTCCAAATAGAAGGAACGGGGTCTCAACAAATATTTTCCTCCATCAGAGTGGTTAACCCTTTACTAAATTACCATCTTCACCACTGACATCAGGGGCCACCGTCGGTCTTATTGCGACTTTTACGCTTCTTCGTTACTCCGTACTTTTAGTCCCTCTGTGGACGTTTCTGCTTTTGCCCTTGAACTATTTCTCTTCCCGTCTCTAATTAATCCTTGTTGTTTGCTTTTCGCTCTTTCCGAGATTAACTACACTCGCATGGTCAACTGCCCTGTCATATCTAAGCCGCAATATGAAATCTGGTACTATGGTTCCGTCTCTATTTTAAAACCAAGTGAACGGATTTTATTCATCTTTCTTCATACAATATTGATAGTGTGCACCATCTTATCCAGGCCAATCATCTCTTGAACCTACTTTCTCAGGTTTTATCCTGTTTCGTGGTGTCTTGTTGCACTAGAGCACCCCTCAACCTAGTTACACAGCCAGATTCGGTCACCGACAACCCCTTACCAAAGGCTGACCGCAAATAAGTCTTAGACCAGAAGCTCACAGCCGATATTAGCTTTTGAAACCGCTCAACTTTTGACAGCTCAGTAAAGCAATAATCGTTCGTCGTTCAGCTGTAGAGGGTTGAGATGCTTCCAGGTCGCCTCAACCCGTACAAGAACAATCGAGATGCCATGGTGGCTCTTAATCCACGAGCCTTTATGTCAGGTGGCTCGCACTTTAGTTACTGATCCGTCTCGAGCTCACAATTAGGCGGGATGGCAAATCAGCCTATGACGAAACGAATAGGCGCGGCACTGTGTTTGTCAAGACTCATTTAATCAACTGGGAGCTGTGCATTCCCGAATACTTGGTACGTCCAACGAATCAGCACAAATGGGTGCGGGGGTTTTCGGGATGTCAGAGATGACGAGTAAGTGTCAGGGGATTTCAGTCCACCAAAAATTAAGGACATATTTAGAAATGGGTCCTGTCGCCAACACAGGAGCACTAAATTATCCAAGGGATGCAAGTTGCGCTTACCGCTTCATAGGCCATTCTTCCTTTGAAGAAATCGCTGTCCAAGGAAGGGCAAGTTTCATCCGAAAAGCTGGTAGGGCGTTATTCGAGTCGCTTGGATAAAATGCCGTTGCTTTCTCAATTGACGCAAGTCGACGTGGACCTCACCAAAATGATCCTTTCCGTCAGCTGGCGCCACCCCATCAGTAAATTGAAAATACTTCCGGAATGAGACCGTGAATTGAATCTCCAAATAGAAGGAACGGGGTCTCAACAAATATTTTCCTCCATCAGAGTGGTTAACCCTTTACTAAATTACCATCTTCACCACTGACATCAGGGGCCACCGTCGGTCTTATTGCGACTTTTACGCTTCTTCGTTACTCCGTACTTTTAGTCCCTCTGTGGACGTTTCTGCTTTTGCCCTTGAACTATTTCTCTTCCCGTCTCTAATTAATCCTTGTTGTTTGCTTTTCGCTCTTTCCGAGATTAACTACACTCGCATGGTCAACTGCCCTGTCATATCTAAGCCGCAATATGAAATCTGGTACTATGGTTCCGTCTCTATTTTAAAACCAAGTGAACGGATTTTATTCATCTTTCTTCATACAATATTGATAGTGTGCACCATCTTATCCAGGCCAATCATCTCTTGAACCTACTTTCTCAGGTTTTATCCTGTTTCGTGGTGTCTTGTTGCACTAGAGCACCCCTCAACCTAGTTACACAGCCAGATTCGGTCACCGACAACCCCTTACCAAAGGCTGACCGCAAATAAGTCTTAGACCAGAAGCTCACAGCCGATATTAGCTTTTGAAACCGCTCAACTTTTGACAGCTCAGTAAAGCAATAATCGTTCGTCGTTCAGCTGTAACACCCTTCGGGTGCCCGGCTGCCATGCTGCCCGAAGGAAGCATGAGGGCTGGGATACTGTCAGGTTGCTCAAGCCTAGACAGGGGAAGTCGAGAGGCAGAAGTCGGGTTCGAACCACGGACCTTCAGGGCAGTGAATTCGCGCTCTAACTAACTGAATCATCTCACACCCATTAAAGAAATAGAACAGCCAATATAGGTTTCCCTCTTCCTGCCGTCTCCGTATCATCCATAAACAATAAAGACGTATCTACTTCGGCCGACCCAACTACTCACAATCAAGAAAATTATCATCCTAAATCTCTGCGAATCCACACTACCCGACCTGTTCGTCAAAGAAGTACACGTCCATCGACAGTGGAAGCATCCGGAAAACCTGGTTTCTCCTAAGTTCTCCCCAATCAAATCACCGCGAGCGATTTTCTGTTTCCGACGGCCGACTTCCGCAGCAGTGGTGACCGTCCAACGCAGCAGTGGAAACCAGTTCTCGACTATTAGATACCAGGCAAGTTATTCCAAAGCAGATAGATCGTAAAGGTCTGTTACAATTAGAAGCCAAAGCCGCGGCATGCCTAGTAGACCTGTCTCAGACTGACCCTATCATCAAACCTAACACCGGTGTTGCATCATCATCCCCTCATCCAACCAACCTCCCGAAACCTAGCCCAAATGACGTCTCACTGGCCAACGCGTCTGTGCTAACTTATTCACTTAGTACCTGGACATCCGAGTCTGTAGGACTACATAAGATGAAACGGCACCCTCTGTCGGATTCGGGCCAATGCCTAGTACCGCATTTCTGGGTCGCGCTATCAAACACTCCTTATGACATCTTTTGATAACGACGCAACACCTACTCCAAAGAAATGTCCTGCTGCCAATCACCGTGGAGCTGGATTGAGTCCCACTCAACCTTTCTCATTCATATCCACTCCCAGGAAACTGTCCGAGCCGGCATCTTACTACTCAGTCTAGTGGTTCTGTACGCAAATGCCATGCACACTAAAAATAAACTCCATCAAATGGTAACTACATGCCAACACAACCTCCTTTATCAACATGTCAGATGATTTATCACCTAATTATCAACTCCTGTCGACCTAGTGTTTCGCTTTCTACTAGATATTGACTGGCAGATAGTGATGTTAGGTAAAGCTGAGACTTTCAGCCGCATTCGTGACTCTCTGAAGAGAGCTTATTACGTGGAACTAAGCCATCGTACCTGGATCTTGGCTCCATCTCGAAGTTCAGAGCGAAGATGCAGGACTACGTAACACGCATATTCGCCGATCAGATGACTCAGTAGGATATAGGGTTACATGACTTATCCACCATAAGATGCCTTAAGGTGCAACTAATCCAACCCGATGGTAGAGGGCTACTCATCTCCCTTTGTAGGTTGGATATGTTCGGCTGATAACCTTCAGAGTGATCTCACGCTACTTGAAACCTGACTGTAACATGCTGATGATGGTAGGCTTTAGTTTTCACAAGCTTTTACAATATCTCGATACCATGCAACCAGGGCAAGAGGTAATTGCAGCAAGTTCACCCAACCGAACACAATGTAGACGTACTATGCATAAACTGGACCAAATACAGGTGGCTGACCCTGCAATAACATTCTATTTACGGGTTCTCCTCCAGTTAGTCATCTGTTTGGTGCAATTCTCCCTTCACTTCCTTTTCTACACCATCACCCATAGGTTGCTCTTCCGCTCAACGCCCTTCAATATAAATCCATATGTGTACATCACATTGAGTAATCGACGAATCCCAGCACAACCTTAAGACTTTGTAGGTGAAAAACAGGATCACAAACTGCTTAACATTGATGCACCCGGAACAGTGCAACCGAACGGATCGTTGAAACAGAATTAAGAAGCTGCTGTTACAAACCGATTCGGCCAAACCAAAGTAGCTTAGGATTCGAGCTGGAGATAGCTCAGTGGTTAAGGCGTCAGCCTACGGACCGGAAGGCCCGAGATTCGGGCCCAACATTAGTATCTCGACTGCGCTCTTCTTGGATTTGGCAACCTGGCCGTATCCCAGCCCTCATGCAACCCGGTTGCTTTCACAGTTACTGTGTGTGATGCTACGTCTTGGCTTGTTTCAGTAGGAGGGAACCGGTCGTTCCTCAAAAACGACGGAAAACCTACAATGCTCTTCACAACGATTGAAGTAGAAGACACTGCTCCTTACTCTTCATATAATCCGTTAGTGGGCTTTTATCTCCTTGGTTCCTCATCAGATAATCAAGTCCCCAACCCATCTTCCTATATACGTGTTCACGGTACGCGGGAGCACTTGATGGCTCACCTACCATCCACCGTCGTCCGTCAGAAACAGGCTCCGAACGCGCCTTCAATATCTTGATGTGGAGTTTCTTAATGGCCGCAATAGTTCTGGCAGAAGGATGAAACACATGCAAACACATACCTGGTGCATATTTCTCATTGACACAGAGGACAATTCATTTTTCAGGGAAGCTTACCTGGCAAGTAGCCATAATCAACATGGCCAAACGTTCACTCATACATCAGCTTTGTCCCACCGCATTGTCATCGATTGCCTACCGTTATTCTTGGTGCATATTTTTGTCTTCTTCGTAGCTATATACAGAGAGACAATCTATAAGTGAAAGATAAAACAAATGGAAAAGGAAGACAAAGGAGGAAAACCGCCTGTTGTTCATTCGTTCTCGTGTACTCCTTGACAGCAATACACCAATTGTCAGTACTGGGACCTAACGGCCATTTTAGAATAAGCGACCCAACAGCCAGCTACCTGCATTCACCGACGCGACCAAACCAGATGCTTAGCCGGTGCGGATTTTCAAGAAACGAATAATCGTACTAGGTCCTCTGAAACTACGGTTTCAGCGGATTCCTTCCCAGATAGGAAACTATGGGTATGCAGACTGTATTCGGTGTAACGTCTCTACTGAAATTCACATCAGAAGGCCTGGTAAACCAATAAAGATGGATGGATTGGAACTTGAATCATGAACGAGTTATAGAGTGTATCTAGGAAAGGTGCGAGTAGTTTTACTTTGAAAAAATGCTAGGGTGGAAAGGATGAACGGCTTTATTCGGACACAACTACACTGAAATAAATTTCTTTGACTGTGTGCATCTATGTTAGAAAAGCTCCAGGTTGCGACCACTAGGGCTAATGCTATGGAAGCTGTCGTAGGTGTCTGGAACCGGAAGTGGGGCAGTCTTAAGGTCCGTGGTATATATACGCAAAACGCGTTTGAACATGCCATCTAAACGTGTAGGAGAATTCACGGAGGATACAGACGGTCAGTGTAGTTCCATGTTCTACTTTCCCCAGCATGCTTTCGTCACGGCTTAGCTAGGGTGGCTATGCAACAGAATTGCTTCTTTTCAGGGGATATATAAACTTGGGATAAAGCGTAGCGAAGTTGTGTGAGCCTAAGTTGGGAGAAATTTGCGTAAGCAGACCAAAGATTGTCGCTATCAAAGGATGGTTCATTCTGAGTGAGGCCGAATCATCAGGAATATTACCTACTTCCGAATTCCTGTGGTAGCTGACATTTTGGGCGGTTATGACATTTTTCGTGAATAGTAAATAGGACGGATGAGGTGGGTTTCGGAGCGCTAAGTACATAATTTTATGATAGTTGCTGAGGAGGAAGTTGAACTTGGCCCACTGGACGCGAACTTGACGACTTCTTAGAGAACGGGATGAGGTGGGTTTCGGAGCGCTAAGTACCTAATTTTACGATAGTTGCTGAGGAGGAAGTTGGACTTGGTCCACTGGGCGCGAACTTGACAACTTCTTAGAGAACAGCGGCGCTAGATAGACCATTTGTTTGACCATCAGCACTCGTAAGATCTTTACGGCCTCGTGAAACGTTATATAGAGAAGCAACAGGATTCGGACCGCCTGTTAACTGGGACACAACGTATCGACTCGGCATGCAGCGAGGTCATTTCCATTGGACACCCATGCTATGGAAAGATCCATGGGTTGAGACGGCTCAGTGGTTAGAGCGCGAATTTACTGAGCGGAAGGTCTGTGGTTCGAACCCGACCTCTGCCTCTCGACTTCCTTTGTCTAGGTTTAGGCAACCTGACAGTTTCTCAGCTCTTGTGCTTTCTTCGAGTGACCTGAAGTTTATGCACCGAAAAGGTGTTAAAGTAGAACGACTATCTAGATAGGTCGATTTATATGGATGCATCCGGAGAGCTCCGCTTAGACCCACATGCACCCGCAAGCCTGGGAATATTAAGAACATATTACACTGAGAAGTTTCTGTGACATTCCTTGCTGAGTTAGCGCATCAAGGAGGACAGAACTCTCAATAGGATCGAAAGCTTTTCTGCAGTAGCGGAATACCAAAATTGTGGGTTGCTTATATAGTAACGTTTTCCGAACGGCCGACAGATATGTTCGATGCAGCCCCGCAATTTTGATGTTCTGTTTGCTGTTTTCTAGCCAGTGTATCACCGAACGGCATAAGGTGACGAAGAACAAGTGACGCCAAGAGTATCATTACGACTGGAGTCCAGCTGATCCCTCTGTGGTCACTGCATCCATCACGGACCCTGTTTTTGGAAGTGGACACTTATCGATTCGCCAGAATCATCTTTAGCAGTCTCTTCTCCTCATAGCAAGGGAAATGGATCAGACATGCGCCAGCTGAGGAGCTCAGTGCCATTTGATAAAACGTATGCAGTCATAAGCCTCCGATGCCACAAGGGGTTGCAGATTCATAGTCCGGGGTTCTACTGAAGTTCGGTAATGTCAGTGAACGGCAGCAATTGACGACGGGAGTCGTTAAAAATGCTCCTTAGCCTCCAGTGCCGGTGTGCACGCAGAGTTTCAGTTGATGTCTAATAACTTACTGGCCTAAATTACATTCAGCGCCAGTGAGAACATCTCACCGAGTTTGAGTCAGTGTCAGTTATGCCTGATATTTAGTGCTTGAGGGGAGTTGGTCGTGCCTTGTCGCAGGCCTAGCTCCCAGCACCGTGCAGTGAAGTGGCGATCTTGTTCTGGTGCGAGTTGACATCCACGGTGAAGCGGTTGGAGAGGAGTTCGGAAGATTTTTCCGATAAATTCGTTTAAATTCAGGAATTCCGAGTCTCCAAGTCCCCACAGGAGTTGTCCGCCCCTTGCACTGCTGGGAAGAGTGAAGATAAGGGCGACTTCAGGCGAGTATCTGATCAGAACCTTTCCAGGCGTTAAATTTTTTTGCCACCCCCGATTAAGATGATGACGCTTATGACGCGTTTGCTTAGTACGAACATGTGACAGCACTGACACCATAGTTTGGTTTTTCTATAAAAATGCAGCACTAAATAATAGTAGGCTGAGGATAGAGGAAATCGTATAACACTATTCGTTTGCAAGGAGCCGCAGCTAGTGAAAGATTCCGATTGACCAGCAGCGCAATCGGCGTTTGAGTCCTGATGAGCGTCTTTGAGCTGGCTGCAGGCCATCGAATGCGGTCTCAGAATGGAACAAGCAAAAACACTACGGGGCAAATGCGGTACATTTTAGTAAAACTGATGAGTCTTGACTAGAATGTATTCCACAAAGTACCTCACATTGTGCTCTTCAAGCGAGGTAGTTGTTTTCGAAAAAGCAAGAGGTCAAGCTGAGATTCTGCCTGCTACCAAACAGTTATTATAAAATAGTCACCGGTCAAATCCCACATCGTCATCTCAAATGCCTTGGCCAGAACCTGAAACTTCAGTCTTGCTGAGACGCTGCCAATCAAAGCTACCAGACAAGATGTTCTAAGGTGTAGTATACTCAATAAGACAGTTTTTTCAGTTACGATACTCATCATGTTAGGTACTCATTTTTGACTCCATTTCGCGTATGACTGGCATGTTCCATTTCTCGTATGCGAGGCGGGTAAACAAATTGCTGACGTTCCGTGACATGTCTCTTGTCCTTGCTTAAAGCGGTTTCAATTGGAGTCATTTAAAAATGCATATTTACAGGTTTCAAAAGTGGTACGCTTCTTACCACGTCATCCTCAGTTGCCCTGAGTTTATGTTATGGTTATAAAACCAAATTCCATGGTAAATTCCCCGAGTGTGTTGGCGTAGTTGACTATCTTTTTTGCGGTGGTGTTCACTTTTAGTAGTTGAGACTAACTTTCACTAGTCATTCTTCACTGTCTCTTTCGAATCATCTGCACAATCAGTACAGTCGAAACACTTATCCAAGGCATCGGTGACAAACAAATATCTTCGGATATTTCGGTTGTTAACTTGGATAGAGGCGGCCCAATGTTCCTCCCAGTAAGTTCATGATTTAGTCTCTGCATCTTAACAATGTGCCTCTCACTGGGCAATGCAATGTGTGCCTGATAAAACGTTAACACTCATTTTAGTTATTGTTTAACTTTGCTTTATTTTATTTCTTTTTACTGCTGCTGAGGGAGCCAGCTTCTGAAGCTCAGTGAAAACTCAGTGCGATTCACTTAGTGGCTCTAACAGCTTTATGGCAGCGAAGCACCGGTTGTGAGTACTGACGTTATCCTGTCTATGATGGTGATAAGCAGTCCTAACCTTTTCAAAACTAAATACAGTCAACCGGGTTCCAGCAGAATATCAAAAAGTAGTTGAACATAGCTACCCTTCTTGTTGTTCCTCTTAAACGTTGACATCATTCGTTAAGGCTTTTCTTCTGATGGTCATTGGTGCGTCCCACTGATGGCCCGTGTTTTTGGCTTCGCTCACTTGGTTGAACCCTCTAGTTCTGTACTTGTCGGATAGTAAAAGCTGACACCTAGCGTTGTGTCCTCGAGCAAAAGCAATGCGGCGCAGGGGATATTGCTTGTACAGGAATTTCTTATTCACTCTAGGTTTATGCCCCAGTGATACTGCTGGTCTTGCTCCATCAGTGGGAGTCAATTGGAGATGTCCCACCGTCTTCGCCGCACCCTCCCATGGCAACAATGACACCCACAAACGTCTCAGTCAGTATCACAGCTTGTAACTTCCACGATACCTCGAGTCCACTTGCATGCTTGCTCATACGTGCCGAATTGGAATCATTATCTAACGAACTGAATGGGTCGGAGAGAAGCTACCTCCCACAGTCTCATTGTTATGCGAAGGCATTTGAAATTATGAAAACCCATCAAAAGAATGGACTAGAGGATATACTGCGTGATTCCCAAGAGACATTAAACTGTTCTGAGTTTCCCGACTCATCATGGGCAAGAAGATACCATTTCATGTCTGGTCAAGTCGCTTCCTTCATAGGCTTTACACCCGTGGGCTTGCGAGAAAAACATGAATTTTGGATGCCGCTCCAGTGGTTGATAACTCTTCAGTTAAAGGCCCCTCTTCAGTGTCGATTACAGTTTTTTGTGTTGGTATTTGCATATTATTCGGCGCTAGGATGTGTGAAGTAAGAGGGGGTTGCGTGAGTTCCTTTTGCATTGGACCTTGGATCTAAAACACTCTCTTTGACACCGGTGCGTGTGTGTTTGGTTGATCTAACCTCATCAATTACTCGCTCGCCTACTGTACAACAATAAGTCAACAGGCCTGTCGTTGAACTTAATGTGACTGATCATCGAGAGACAGCTTCTATCTTCAGTGACCATGTTTCTAATGTTCCACCTTTAGATTTAGTGGAGATTTCTTACTGCAGAGTTCCATCAATAAATCTTGTATGTTTTGCTTGCGCCCGCATGGTGTTTTGCATCCGGGTGATATTGTGGGAATTCATTTCTGAAAACTGGTGATTGCAGGAAAAGAACCGTTTTTTTGTGAACCATCCAATTCAGTAATTTTGGTACCGGGGTAAGGAATGCTAGATTTTACGAATACAGCCCCTGATGTGTTAATTCAACATGGTATAATTTTTTTATCGTCCTTTCAGTTTTTCTGCGCAAAAGTTCATACGGTTAAGTTATTTAAATTGATTTCCTGAGTATCCCCCGTAGGTGCTGGAACCTAACAAGTGGTCAGAGAATGCCATCTTGAAGCTAGTGATAGGTAGTGCCCCAAGGATCATCCGAGTACCAAATACTACTTTGTATTTTGTCTCTGCGAATAAATTTACGAAGGAAGGGGATTGGTGTACACTTCGCCCTATGTATTCCTTTGTCGATCTTGATTGGTTCACTGGTTCAATAAATCCTACCTATAAGGCTCCAGAATGGAATAGGATAGTAAACTCTGATTACACAAAACATTCTTCTTTGGTGAGCGAATGCCTTTGGACGCGTACATTCGCAATAAATCACCGTCTGCCCAATGAGAGGGGAGACATTTTTGAGGGTCTTTTTGGATTGCTTAGTAGTCACACTTAAACTTTGTTTATTTGTGAACTATTCCTGAAAATCAGTCTTTGGTGCTATCATGTGTACTGGTTTCGGTTACAAAGAAAATTGTATGATGCTTGTTATCCTGATTATGAGTATTCGTTGGTCAGCGATTGGCTGAACTCACCTCATACTCGTTCTTGTGATTACACTGGTGCCAAACGCACTCTTATCGACCTAGAGAGATTTAGAGAGATTTAGAGATTTAAAGTGAAAGTTAGAGTTAGGAAGAAGACTGTCGGAGTAAAATTTACTCCCACTGATGCGAATAGGTATTTCAAACACTGAGGAAGATAACGGCTTATGAAACCCAGGTCATCTACCAACTAGGACGACTAGGCAGTCATACTTTGATCAACGACTGCATTCCAACACATTGACACGTAATTAAAACGAGTTCAGTAGTGAACGTACCAGGTTGCGGCATTTTACATATCCCGAGCCTACTTTTTGTGACAAAGTACCAGTCAGTATAAGTGGCTATCGATTTTTGTTTGCTGAAACTTTTTAAACGATTCTTTTGCATCGTCTTCAGTAGCACGTTAGTCATGGTTTGAACCCAACGTCGGCTTCTTGACTGCTCCTCTCTAGGATTGGGTGACCTGACAGTATCTAAGCTTTCTTCGGGTGACGTGGAAGCTGGGAGCCGAAATGGTGTCACAACTGAACTGTTGTTTTTTTTCAAATGAACGTATACTTTACACTTTGGCGTCATCCTCCGAGGCAGTAACAGATCGGTGGGCAGCGCACTAAAGCACACATGGCCTCGGAATTTAGTAGTATCGGTATAAGGTTAAGAAATGCTGGTTTTAATCATCAGATGGTCTGTAGGGATGGTTCGACCTTCGTCGTGCCCTCGTGGTGACATGTAGTACAGAAAACGGTGCTTCACTAAATGGAGCAGCGGAATGCATGAGTTATAGCTTCTCCTTAGTTGACTCATGTACCACAGCGTCAAACGTCAAAGTCCCTAGTTGTGACTTGTTTTTCTTTGACACTGCACACGTCACAAGTTCTATGAGGGAAACGACCAACTGGTGTGCAAAAGACCGACATACGATCCCTGTGGAATCAGCCGACAAGCATGCAAAACGCACAGATCGTTTCAGTGTTCCCAAATGTAAGAAAAAACAGTGCACAATAATAACGTAACTAATGTCAATCATCATCATTCATTTCGAAACCTGTGTGTCTGGAAGGGGGTCCGCCAAGATTGGCGTGATCACATACTTATTTCAGAACTTGGCACTGTGACATCATAAACCCCACCTATCAAGAGATGACGGCGTGTGTTCTCGTGAAAAGCATCCTAATAGTCGTAATCCGGAATGCACGTTTCTATCCGATCAACCTGCCTAAATAGTTTACAGACGGAAAATAGGTTTCACCATAATCTATCATTGTGATCGACGCTATCCATTTCTATATCGAAACCATAGGGGGATGAGCCGAAATCGCGTCAACCCATGTGCAGTGATCGGAAGTGCCTATGCTTGCACATTCTCCCTACCATTGGAATGCCATTTAAATGTGGTGAAGACCCAGCTTATCGCCCAGTCATGCTTTGATTTCCTGACCGACCCGGCATGCCAACCAGAACATAGTGACGCTGGAAGCTTTTATCCCATGAGTTTAGTAGGTGGAATGCATAATGGCAGTGTTGTGGAATATAGGTAGCTAGGGTGCGCTGATTGTTTGGTTGTCTGTTCGCCGAGCTTGGCAGTTGGATTGCAAACGTTTCGTCACTATTTGAGGTGACATCGTCAGTGTGGGGTTGAATGGGATCCATAGTATCTGTACAAACCCAAAGGAAACAAAATTATACTCATTTACATATCAATTTGGCCTTGATTGGGGACTCACCTGGAACCCAACTGAATTTCTCGTTTGTGATATTCTTAAGCAACTGCATGCGCTGCACCAGGTTGCCTCATGTTTTTGTTGGTACGATACTCGAGAACACCATAAATGAGGGATTCTGCGCGGTTCCGGGTGAGTCTTCCGTCAAAAAAGCGTTCAGTTGCAGTACCCTTCCGGTGTCTAGCTGCCCTGCTACCCTAAGGAAGCACGAGGGCTGGGATACTGCCAGGTTGCCCAAGCCTAGACAGGGGAAGTCGAGAGGCGGAGGTCGAATTCGAACCACGGACCTTCCGGTCAGTAAATTCGCACTCTTACCAGTTGGGCCATCTCGCCCAAGTCTTCTATCAAAACTAAATTGATATGTAAATGAGTGTATTTGTCGAAATATGTCCGATTAGGGTTCAAGTGCAGCATGAATTTGAGGAGAACTCGCGGATTGCACCTACCTGATGAAGCCTAAAAAGAGTGAAATTGGTCATAAACTATCGAACAGTTTGCAGCAACCTTATGAGTCTGAAACAGAAATACGTTTTACGGGTGTGGGTTTTAATTGGCTCTTTTGTTTCATGTCTGTTTGCTTTTGTTTCGCTGGGGATTCGATATCTCGTGCAGTGGCACCTCGAAATATATTCTGTAAAGTGATAGAATTCAATGACCCAACTAATTCCTTCACTGAGCCGTGTTCACGATCTCCCTGACTGTTATTTACACCATTTTACTGACATACTAGAACACATTTTCGTCAACCTAGGTGTTTAATCCCTCCACCTATATCATCTTGTTTAGCCCACCCTTCGAAGCGATGAGCCGGTAGGCGACCGCTACTGTACACAAACGGCTACTGGCTACCACCTGAGGATTAATGATGCATAGAATGCCTCATCAGAACACAAGAAGCTAACTTAGCATGGGCACGACGTAGTTACCTCACTTCATTTCGGATGCCTCTTTCGCCTGAGAAGTCCATTTTTCTCTTGTCTCCCATTCACTGCGGTTGATGACAGGTATTGGTCCAGCGTTGGTTCTGTTGCCCTAAGCTGTAGACGGCCTGCAGATTTAGACCCTAGGCACGGGCTAAACAGCATCAATCCAGTTGACCACCTTCACGACAGTTACTCTTAGTACTGCTAACTCAAAGTGTTATGAAGGGTGAGTGCCAGCCCTATGAGATTACTGGTAGTGTTTTTTTAAGTTATGTTGCTTACTTACCCGTTCCAACTAACAACCTACTGAAATCCATTTTCCTCCTTTTTTATGCTTTCCATCTATAAGTACCAAAGGATAGAGAGGGTTAGGAATTCCTGGTGGAAGCCCGCTTGGATATTGTTGAACGGATCGAATACCATGTCATTTGTATAATGGAACGTTTAAAGTAGGAAAGATAAGATGTTACAGTTTGACGCTGATTAAAGCATTTCACAAAATTCTAATTGGTACCTACTTCCTAGATTACTTGCGCCAGTTTCATCATAATTATTAGCTGGATACTCGAGAATCTCATGTGCTTCTGCTTACGTGCCTCCAATTTTAATGCCATTCATTAACCACGTGACTGTGATGCGGGTAGCCTGTAGTGTGCATATAGAAACGAGCCTTGTCACGGACAGATTTAGACGCCGATTGTTTTCATATTCTTTCTATGTCAACAGAAGGCTTTCGAATATAAATAATCCCCCTTTTGCGTAGGTACGACAATAGCAGCCGTTTGCGAACTTGCTCTGTTATTTCGATTTAGCTGACTTTTGATCTATGCATTTGATGTATGCGCTTATAAACAATGATGTGCAGTAATCCGCCAGTTTGGGGGGACCGTATAACCCTTAGTATATATTAAGGAATTCGGTTGGGTAATAGTAGGCATACTTTAGCGGTTCATACAGTCACCTGGCACTTCACGTGGTTATCAAATGCACTCATGCTTCAATGATGACAGTCTTCGTAATACGGGCTTGTTCCGCGTGTGGGCACGTGATTGCTGAAGTGTATCACTATACAGGTAAAGTTTTGGGCCTTTACACCCAACATCGTCGGTGATAATACTTTCTTTTCATACGTAATTGAGGACATTGCACTACTCGGTTTCCGGAACCCTGTACCACTGCGCACTGTCGGTGAACAGTACGCAGTTAAACTGACAGGAAAATCGAATAGGGTTACTTCAGATATTTTTTTTACGTTATCGTGAAAACTTCTACTCCTATCAGATGAAAAAACTCGTCTCTCTACAGTGAGTAAATAGACTGAATAGAGATTTGTTTGAGGAATACCCAGTTCCCAAGATGGACTCTTCAACGACTCTATACGATCGGTGGGTCTAATAAATGAGTTAATACTCTGCTTCTGCCTCCATTTGTTCTTGCCTGGGTGCAGTCGTAATCAAGTCGGTATAATCAACTAATCGGTTGATTTTTCTTCCTTTAGGTACTCATGATTTCCTTCACACCAAATTGATTTCCTTTTCATTCATCCTGCCTACACGCCTACGCAGTTATACCACTGACCTATCTTAATGTCTGTTGTACCGGCTTTCGAATTGTCTTGTTTGTTTGATCAAAGCAATTGAAATTAAATGCGACCATTCTTTAGTATGGAGGTATCACCTATCTCGTGTTCTCTCACCATGTGCTAGCACTCTGTTTTCCTTTAGCTCTTTCAACACTTGTTGGGTTTGTGCGTTATCCTAGTCACCGATATCAAATGTGATTTCCAGACAGCAATTAGGGCCACCGACTATGTTCAGTCGAATCGGGCTGCCTGAAGAGAACATAATTTACTGCCATAATTGACTTCTTGTTTATATCTCTTCTAAATGGCCACCATTATAATGGAAGGTTGATTCAGTTGGGTTAGAGAAACCCTTAGCTGACAGATTGGCAGCGTGTTATCTTGTGGGAAGGCAAATTGGTACACTTCTTTTCTCTATGCTTCAGTCTGTAAATGTGTATACTGCATAAGAAACTACCTTGCATAGGAAGCTAGCGGTCACTTGGTCAAAATGAGACAATGGCTGTTTCATCTCTGCTGAACTTGGTGTTTGCGTGCCCTTTGGAGGGTTTCTTTTGACCGAAAGCCGAATAAACCGCCTCCCATTGCATGTGTGGAGTCCCTAGTCGGTTCTTGCAATAGGTTTGATGACAATGACCGCAGTGATTGAACCTGAAAATTCCATATAAACGCATGAATTTCTCCGCATAGTCCGTGTATGGTCATGGGTTGCTTGACTCAGGTTGATGTGTTTCTACTAGGCGACGATACTGATATTCCAGGGGAATATCCAAACTGGAGTCCGCAATACACAGTGTTCCTCGTGATAGTTTTCTCGCTAATTAGCTTCGACTGAGCAGATTTGATAGATTTTTGATAACCGAGGGTTTCTTTCTGTTTGTTCCATATGATGGGGTATACCGACGCAGCTGTAGCGTGACCGTGGTCAGTGGTTGTGGAAAAGCGGTGGCATCGGTCCTTTACTGTCATATGATTATGAAATGTGATCACGGGAATAAAAGAATACCGTAATTAGGAGCGAAAGGTTGCATCTCATTACGAAGGACTTTGGGCAAACCAAAACACGGATGAGAAACTGGTCCTTTTTAGTAGCACACCATCATAGTAATACTACACAAGAGTGACAGTCCTTTTAAATCTCCTACTTCTCACATTTGCTTGCGTTCAGGCTGGACACCCTTCAACGAAGAATCGATGTACAAACTCAAGCTAGGAATTCATCGCGTGCATGTACTATCGTAATCGGATGTAGAGAGATTTGTCTGTATAACGTTGAAAAAGAAGAACGGAAGCAAACCGTTATGAAAGAAGGGGTATTTTGGGGGCTAATCTCTGGAATCGTGCACTAACTTATGGTTTGTCGGAAAAAAACGTCACGAATTCACCAAGGTGTGGCTTCGATAGGAGAGTTTCCCCAGTATGAATAGTTGAAACTTAAAAGCTGTCTCTGTGAAGCCCATCGTTTTTCTACTTTCAGGGTTCGAATATACCATGTTCGCTTTTTGAGTTGGTTTGACAGTGTATACGGTTTGAAGTTCCTGTCCTCGACTATTGACCGAACTTCCCAATCTCCTCTGCGAAAAGTCATCTACCGTCTTCAATGAGCAGCCATCTACCCCACCTCTCAAAATCATCGGTGAACGAAACTGTGATAGCTAGACCAACTGTACGATAAGCACAGCTGATAATGGTGATGATCTCGCTAAAAGATCAAAGGTACGCGCCATGGTGCTGTACACATATGAAGTGTGGGTCGTCACAGTAGAGGGTGTTGACCGGCAACCGAGATTGTCCCTTATCGGTTGACACCAATCACGCGACTAGTTCCAATACTGTTTCTAGAACACTCTAGAATGGCTCCGGTTTGTCTACGGAGGCGATAGCGATTGACTCGCGTAGCTCATGTCTTTGTACTCGGAAACTGAAACTTCCATGGTCTGCTCACCTGACTGCTGGCCGTTCAGGCAAATCGATCGTAACTTAAACATTTTTCATACATTTACTCACGCACTCCACGTTATGCTTGTTTTATTTGTAGGTATCGTTTAGGTTTGTCTTTATAAAATTGTCTTTGTTGGCGAGAAGGAAAGGTCGCGAAAACATTGACGCTTGTCACTCCATGTTCTGAATTTCACAGTGACTCTGCGGGGATTCATGCACTCGTAGTGACAATGCACTAACACCCTAACGGTGGGTCAATGGGTAGTTCTCGATGACGTGTGTATGGTGCTGTACTGGGGTAGGTGCGCTTTTACGGTGTAACTCAAGGGAGTTGACGGATGACGCTCGCACATAGATGATGAACAGGCTTGTGGTGCCGGTCCCCATTTTTATGGCGCCTTCTTTAGACTGGCTTGCGACAAGGATGTATTTTCCTAACAATACAAGTTCGCTGGCCTCGGTCTTCCTTGTCTCTTCGCTAACAGTCGAAAACCATAGCCAACAAGTCCAGTACGTTCAGCGAAGATGCGCGTGGTGACGCAGTAAAACCCTGCGGGTAGCTATGGTATGCTAACGAATCACATATGAAGAAAACCGCCAACGATCTATTGCCTGTTATCTCATTACGTGAAATGCGCTGATAGGTGAATGCCATGAAAGGCATGATAAGTGATTCTCTGCTTGCTTTATGCTAGTTTGTCTACGTCTGAACATTTTGAATCACATATTTTCGTGTTTCCCTTAGCGAACTACTTATAACATCGTTTACCACTCTGGTTGGAATGATTTATAACCGCTTCTTATATTTTGGGGGGTTTCAGTTGGTTATCGTTTGAGTTTTCTCTTTGTGATGCTCAATTTCCCTCGCTTTATTAGTGGTTCTTCGAGAAGTTTTGTTTTTAGAGTTTTCGTGTGTTTTTGGACTCATTCCGTATTCACGATAGCACGATCGATCGATCGTGCTTTCTATCTATTCACGCGTAATCAATAGTTTGAGAAGTCCAGTGGCAACCAGAATGCACCTTTCGTGCGGTAGCACATAGAACTAAGTAAACAAGTTCACGTGACATTGGACTTTTCTCACCCGGGTACCTCCTGTTTTAGAAAATGATGTTAGTACAGAAAGTTCAGCAGTCCTGATGCTTTTGTGATGGGTGCTTCCTCACAGCTTACTTGATACGACAATTCGAGGCGGATACCAGACCAAGTACCAACAATCAAGAAGTAACTTATTTGTAACACATTCAAAGCCCTTCCGAATTAGCACGTGGCTCCTCCCATTCAAAACTACACCTTACTTTGAGAAAAAAACCACTCTACCTGAGAATTCGGTTGTATGTGAATTGTATTTTACGATCCATAATGCTAAAATAGCCTACAGAATTGTAATGCCACTCTATCACGAGGTACTTAAGTGGATATGGCTTCCTAGCTCAATTACCTGGGTTAGACCGAAACATGTGTGCGCCACTATCCCCGTCCTCACTGAGGAGGTCACCATCAATTTGAGACCTTCATACATCATTGCTAGACTATCTGTCTTGACAAAGCCTTCGCCACGAGAAGGACGTGTTTACACTTAGAATCGAACATTGATACAAGACCAAGTTCTTGACAACGGTTTTGTCCTTTTTGGGAGTTTTCAAGCTTCTTATCGTGAACAAATTTATGTCATTCCGTTTTCCTTCAAAGCCGTCAGAAGCTCACCGTTGACGATTCGACGGTGGGATGAAACTGCATGTAAACTGCGTGTCGCTTTTTCTGTGTAGACTGAGCTCATCTTGTTCGCCTAAATTGAAAATAAACAATTCGGGTGACGAAGTATCGCCATACTGTGGGTAATTTAAACTGCATATAAGTGGGAACAATGAAACTGGATGAGAAACGCTGCTAATGTATATCCTCAGTGGTCTACTCATCGCAGATTGATGATGTCTTTTTCTCGGATGGTTCTAATTACGTTAGTACAGTTCTGTGTTGCAGTGTCCAGTTTTTCTCCTTTTCCGTTAGTGATGTTCCTGCTCACCCGGCATAACCTTAGTATTTTACCATAGTAGTAGAAACAATTTATTTTAGCTGTTCGTTCTGTTAATCAGTTTCTCCAGAAACAGGTCAGAAAAAGGCATTATCTGCGGGATGCTTGCAATCGGATTCGTCTACTTGGTTACAAGTGCAAAATACTACTTACACAGATGAAGGATGTGAGAAGAAAGAGGTCTTTTTGAAAGTTACGGCAGCGCTGGATGTCGAGGTTACCAGAGGGAGTAAAACCGACGAGTGATAGATTCATGTAGAATGTGCGGGATGCTGTTGGTGTCTCCTGTTTTCCCTTATTTTTTCACGCTCTTCCGATGTCTGGCATTCTAATCTTCAACGTGTCATTCAGATCGGCTGTTAACATAACTTGATTGTAGTTTCAACTTGATATGCACAAGATGACAGATATTTGTTGGAAGGATGTTGAGGCCAACCGATAGTGAGCCCGAAAATCAACATGTTACAGGGTACGTGACGTCCTTTATGATTCAGCACGGAAAGGCGAAGCTTCCACGTAATTCTCAAGTTTCCAAAGGCCGCTCTCCTGCCTTTCGGACCATCCAGCTTACTCGAAGTCCATATAGGCCTGGCTATATATAGGCCTTTTCACCAACCAACATTCTTTTCATGTGCAGGGCAATCCTATAGGCAGAGATCTGAGAGAGGCACAGTGTTCTCGTTAATTAGCAGGTACCGATCAAGGAAATGTCACAATGAAATACCACTTTTCCTACTTGCTGTTTACTGAAAACGGGACAGCCAGGTGTCCTAATGAACTTCATCTGATTGAACCGCCTGATGTTCCTGTACTACAGAGGTACCACCCAGAGCCATGAAGTTTACTCCATTGTTATTTCGCCTTTGGTTGATTCGCTTACCAATACGAAAAAGCCATACAGAGATCTGGGCCGGACTTTTGTCAACACAGCACAGCGCCCTATCCCATTCAAGACCCTGTAAGATGTGATTTTCTGCCAACCTGATTCTGTTTCTCGTACTTCCCAACCACCCAGTGCTTCTCCATTCTCGTATGCTTCAAACTGAAAGACCATTCGGCATTTATTGATCACGTCTAATACCCAGGTGCAGATTGTTGACCTTTTCCCATGTATTTATCTTTCTTTTCTCCAGTTACTTACTTTCTAATATCCTACAGTTCTTCCGGTAAGCTTTCAGGTTTCATGGGAAACGGATCAGCAGATCTTTCATCAAACTTTCCGGCCAGTCAATTTCCGTTGCTGATTCCGCTATCTCTGTAGACACCGGATTTCCCCATCGGCCACAAATAACGAGGATTGGCTTCTTTTTTGTGGAGATTTCGTCCTGTAAGTGAAGCCAATCTATGCTGGAAAGCCGAGAAGCACTGTACAGCTGTTTCATCCTTATTGGGAATCATCAGCAGTGCGCATCTCACGAAACTCCGAAGAGTTTCGAACCCGCGACCTCCCGGCTAGTAGTTTGAACACTTAACCGTTCGGCCACGAGTGGCTGATCAGCAGTGTGATTAACTCGCACCTAGACAGGATATAGCGCCGCTCATCCTTCAATCACGGGATCCACATCACGCGGTCACACGTGTCGACTGGCTCCTCGAGCAACGACTTCTCAGATAGAAGTTTCACTCATCGGGTGAAGTTTATTCTTCCACTGAGCTACTTATAGATTGTTGGTAGTGTGAGGAGATTTGGGATTTTTTGTTGTTGTGGGATTTCGTCCTGTAATTGGAGCCAATCTATGCTGAAAAGCCGAGAAGGACTTAGAGCTGGTTTCATCCTTATTGGGAATCATCAGCAGTGCGCAGATCACGAAACTCCGAAGAGTCTGGAACCCGCGACCTCCCGGCTAGCAGCTTGAACACTTGACCGTACACGTGTGACCGCGTGATGTGGATCCCGTGATTGAAGGATGAGCGGCGCTATATCCTGTCTAGGTGCGAGTTAATCACACTGCTGATCAGCCACTCGTGGCCGAACGGTTAAGTGTTCAAACTACTAGCCGGGAGGTCGTGGGTTCGAGACTTTTCGGAGTTTCGTGAGATGCGCACTGCTGATGATTCCCAATAAGGATGAAACAGCTGTACAGTGCTTCTCGGCTTTCCAGCATAGATTGGCTTCACTTACAGGACGAAATCTCCACAAAAATCCCAAATCTCCTCACACTACCAACATTGGCATCTTTACTTAAGTGGAGTCCAACGGACTGTGACATTGTTCATCTCGAGAGCGTAACTCACTAGTAAATGCTACTGGTAGTCAAGAACACTGCAATGTGATCTCCCAAAATCCTTTGGTTGAGCCGCTGTGCATTGCTGGGTTCGAATGCAGCTCATGGAGAGTTGTCTAATGAATAAATGAATTAGTCCCATTGCACTCTATTACCATGATCGAAAGTAATTGTACATTTAATGTGGTTGTTTCAAGCAATGTATTTATGCAATTTCAGTGTTTAGATTCAAATCGGATGAGACGGTTGACAGACACCATAATGCATGTACACACAGCATGTCTTATGAGAGGTTGTGGCTCGGCACAGAGATAAGGAGATCCGAAGTCACACTGTGCTTTGAAGGTGGGTTAAAGCTCGAAGGTAGACGGGCGAATTGGGTAATAGTTTGTACACCAATATGGTTGATAAGCATTGTTAAGTTTTGACTGACCAGCAGTACGATGGATGCGTCATCATCATCATTAAAGATAGCAACATCAGTGTTGACACTGACGCTTCACTACCGTACAACCACAGAGTTTACCTAGCTATATTTAAAGCCTTGGAGTGAAAAGAAAGAAGTGTGGGTGAAGAAGGGGATCTGGTTGTGGCTTATTGCAAACATTCTGAGGTGCCCAAACATACAGGCATTCACTCGGACAATCTGGGAAGAAGCTGACAGCACGAGTACCACTGACATCAGCCGCCATTTCATGCGATGTCTCCAGCCAGGGTCACGATGACCTCATCCTGGCAGTCGTATGGCACCAAAAACACCCAAACTTTTCGTAATCTCTTTCACACCCTTCTGCCAAGTCATGCGTTGTTAACTTCATGGTTTCTGCTATTCTGAAGGGGGCGTGGAAAACAACACTCCTCTTAGTAGACGAGGTTTCAGCGCGCGTATCATACAGCCGAGCAACCGAAGTTGATGGAGCTGGTTGTTTCCAGCGATAGAAGCACCTGGTGCATAACAAAATACCCGATTTCCACTCGTTTTTATCGTTATGAATCCTCTGGCGCCATCCGACATCAGCAATGCTTCTGAATACCCCTCAAATCATCTGCCCACAGGGGCCACGGCTTGCAATCATACCAAAACACAGTCTGGTACACTTGGCTAATGAGGTCAAGTGAAATGCCCTCTTGACGCCGAAAGTAAACGTGATTCTGACATTCGGGATTCGTGCACTGACTTCATCAGACGCACTTCGGTCAGAGCTAATCCAACTATCGAGGTGTGTAAAATTCTCAATAACCTCGTGATTTCCTCTGAATTGCAAGTATCGTGTACAGAGACTGAACGTTCTGAAGCATGACTGTAGAAATTTCCCACGACCTCTAGGGACTCTCCTTGAATTATAAGGTAAATGTTCAGAGACTGCACGTTCTGAAGCATGACTTTGTACTTTGAAGGTACTAGGCGCATGCCGAAAGATGAGATGAGGGTGGTCAGTCCTTTCGTGCTTCACCTGTCCTCAAAGATGATGACGACGTAGTCTGCGTACTCCAGATCGACAAAGTCCTCACCAGCAGCACTCTGAACATCGGAGTTTTGAAGACTTTCAAGCGTTCGCCTATTGTTTTATCAACGACAAAACTGAACAAGAATGGAGGGAGTGGACATCCTTGTTGGGTACCCTTTTTTTCAGGTAGACTTTTGGAGAGCTCACCATACACTCACGCTCAGGAGTATGTGAATGTAGGGATTGGATTATGTTCGCGAATTTCTGGGGCATCTTCCGTTGAGCAACTATAGTTAACAGCAAGAACTGGTCGGCAGGGTCGGACGCACCTTTGGACTCAGCTCTGTACATATGGCGTTGCTTTAACACCTGGCGGAATGCGAAGATGTAGTGGACGTATCCTCTACCCGATGGAAACCTGCCTTGATGCTCACGGATCAAAGTTTCACATGCCACCCTAAGCCGACGAAGGATCAGTGACGCTGGAGGCGTTGTTACAGCGAGGATCAAACTCACATCTCCGTGGTTACTATATTCATCGCGAGTACCCCATCTCAAAATGAACCTTGTTACGGACTCACCCCCGTTGTCTGTGACGGTCCCTTTCTCCCAGGTGGACGCAAGTAGGCTAGGCAGGTACTGACTGAGAAGCTTAACGCCATCCTTGAACAGGGTAGGTGTAAGGTCGTCTGGATCAGGAGCACGATGATGCTTGAACACTTTTGAGATCAAAGGGGGTCCATATTCACAGTCCACCTTTCTATTGAAGGCCAGGATTCTGGTTTGGAGATATCAGGTCTCTAAATGAATGGCTGTTCTGAATACTGTTACCGACGGTCCAAAAGTTCTTCTGCTTTACATCAGAAAGCCGTTTTGGTCCTTGGTAGTTTTGCTGACAAGATGCCCTCGACCACCACTCGAACGGATCAGTTGGAATAACCTGTGGACGTGTCCCGATTTTTTCGCACGTCCACTTTTTTATGCCTTTCAGGTCCTCTGAGCTTCGCGGTCTTCATGGCCACTGCGCTTCACCTGGCGTCGAACGATGCGTCGAGCTGAGCTGTGTTTGCGAGCAAGGGGAACCCGTTGCTGGACCTCCAGCAAAACCACGGTCCTGTTGGAGATCCAATGTTTGGATGGCGTTGGACAGGTTTTACCACCAACAGAAGTTCCGGCTCTCGGTAGCGCTTTGTATATCTTTTCTCAATGGCCGTTTATATTCGACACCGGGCCGTCCGACAAGCGTTCGAGGAGCCATTTCCGATAGTTTTTTCAGATTTCTGTGACGGCTAGTTTCTCATTGGCTGAGCGAGCTGTGCGCCTTTTTCGTAGACCTGAAAAGATCAGTGAAAAGCAGCAGCGTATACGTCAATGGCCAGAGTGCGCTCTGGTGTTCCAGAAGGAGCGGCAGGCGGTGATCGACCCTCGCCATAGATAACTGACGGCGATGTGGTCTATGTGGATTCGGCACTGGTTCGCTGATATGCGTCACGTGGACAAGCGATTTCCGCTGTCTCGGAATGATCGGAACATATCTGAAGAAGACGATCTTCGTTGTCCGTGTGCCTCATATCCAGTCCAAGACGACCACCCAATCAAGCCTCAGCAGTGCTAAGACAAAGTGGTTAGAGCGCAAATTTACTGGCCGGAAGGTCCGTGTTTCGAACCCAACCTCTGCCTCTCGACCTTCCCTGTCTGGGCTTGGGCGACCTGGCAGTATACCAGCCCTCGTGCTTCCTTCGTGTGGCATGGCAGCTAATCACCGAAAGAGTGCTACAGCTGAACGATTTTTTTTATATTCTACCTACCTGAACATTCATGTCACCAGCAACATAAATGGTATCTGAGCTTTTAATCTGTTGTAAAAGATTACCTAGATCGTCGTGGAAGCACTCTTTGGCAGATACAGAGCTACATTCAGTTGGGGTGCAAGCAGACACAATGAACAGTGTGCGATGCGCCTCACTTCCCCTAGATTCTCTCACAGATTTCACCAAACGAACCACACAGAGGCGACTGTCAACGGATATCAAATCAAGTATAGACGCCTCCGCTCGTTCGCTCACTACAATGCCCACGCTGGCACATCCAATTGCAGCGCCCTTTGCATTACCAGAGGTGGGCAGCCGGAACCGGGAAAAGAGTGAGGGACAGTCAGTCGACAGACAGCATCTACCAACGGGGAGAGAATCTAGCGTACGATCAAGGGCCACCTGTTGTCCTGGTCACTCCAGTGTACGAACACTAAAACCGTCAAGTAGACAGGCTTTTGGCGTTTGAAAACAGGTTGCTACTGAAGTTAAACATATAGTTGCTGCGGCTGAGCGTGATGCATGGCGAACAAAGCAGTCAGTCCTAGTGCTGAGAATTGTGAAGAGAATACTCACGTTGGTGTGTAATAGATTAGAAGAGGGAATATGTGAAAGTGTAAGAAGGAAAGCGTCAGCAGTAGGATGTTTTCGCTTATCCGTCCTGGTGTATGCAGCAGGTAAGGTGACACGGTTGGTGACACCACGCGACGGCCGATATGGCATGAGATTATTCTTAGTTGCGTCGAAGTTGCACGTCGACCGCATACTTCCATGTGGCCCAAACCTAGACAGGACGGTTAGGGTCCTCAACCAAAACCTTTGGCTCGAAAGCCTGATCGCAGTGCAGCAGTGTTGAGCGGGAAATGCCAGTGCATTACCATGTTCTAACCCTTACCTTGGAGGGCCAAAGACATGAACTGAACTACTACATTACATAACCAGCAGAAGCTGGTTTGGAAAATGTTATGAAACAAATGGCACGCAAGGCGAATGACGAATGGAACTCTAGGATTCAGCTCGAATCTCTGCGGTTTTCGGAGCTATTTGCGACTGAGCAATACAGTATATTTTGTGGTGGTCTTATCATTCTTTTTATTGTCAAGTTGCTTGGAAGGGTAATTTTGCTGCACGCGAAGAAATAACTTACAGACTGATGTACATTTTTACGGGTACTGTGCTGTATTAGAACAGATTTTTCTTCGTTCACTTACTAAAGAGTTTGTTTTCTTTTGTAGCCCAGCTAACGCACATCGGAAATGACACTGTACGGGAACGGTCAGCTGGTTCTAGAAGAACAGTACGATGCTTCCTATCGATTCACCGAAAAAGAAGTTCTGCGGTATGCCCAGTCCATCGGAATCGATCCGATCAACGAACCTGAGTTAATGCCTTTGGCGTACGAGGGTCTGAATGCACCACTACCCAGCGAGTGGAAACCGTGTGAGGATATAAATGGTGACATTTACTACTTCAACTTTGCCACTGGTGATTCTATCTGGGACCATCCTTGTGATGTTTACTACAGACAACGGGTTGCACAGATAAAGGAACGCAGAAAACGAACGAATTTAAAGCAATTACATCGAATTTACCCAGGATCCGTAACGGATGTCCGAGTATCTCAAACATTAAAAAGACCACCGAAGAATCGAAAATACACCAGTATGGACACACGGCACGTGGGCGGGATCTCAGCACTCACATCTGAGGATGGGTTACACAATCAGCGTACAGCGCTCTCCGGACGGGCTATGAGTTTGCAAGATGTACGCATCAGCTCAGAAGACATTCCTGTCGACAGCCTAGACACGTCGGGTGTTGTAAATGACTTTGAGTTCCTCACATCGAGCAACGGTTTGAAGACTAGGTACCGTACCTCTTATTCATCGCTTGACCCTGTAACAACCCTAAACGAAGAACAACAGCTGTGTTCCGCCTCTACAGTTGGAAGACATCGTGGGCCGTCGAATCTTTGGAAAGGTGCCACTCTTCCAGATATCCGACCAAGAAGCCGTCCAAACGATTTTCCACATGATACCTTAGGCGATCCACTTCGTGCTCGTTCAGCGCAAGATACGTTGCAGGATGTCCCCCATATAAAAGATCTCCGATTTGTGAGGGTAAAGAGAATGAATGAGCGCCTCACTACACCTGATTATGTTCCATTAATTGAGCTCGGAAACAACAGGCATTCGGTGAGCTCTCCTATTCCGGAAGAATCAGGCAACAACTCTTTGAATAACAGTTGGAACTTGGATGTAGGCGATACCAATGCTCAAAGTGGGGTAGTGGATACGAATCTGGAGATCTCGACAACAAAAACCATTAATGGCACCACTTGTGAAACACCGCCAAGTTATGGGGGTAAGCCTGTTGGTGCTATTACTACCGACAACGGACTAGAGCCTTCTGACGCTGATAACGCAGACAAACAATACAAGCACAGTGACACTTTGGGAAACCAATACTTCGAAAGAAGAAATCACCATGTGTGTGATGTTTCAGATAGACGTCGCAGAATGCGACAACGTCCTCGGTCATCAGTGGCAGCCGATGCATGTCCCACTTCCCAGCCTGGAGCAACACGGTCCGATGTGTTTCATGAGCCTTGGGAAACTGGAAACCGGCGTCCAGTCAACATTTCGGGAGTTCGCTGTAAGGGTGAAAGCCCCAATAACTTCACAAACGACCAGCGTTCAAGACTGATTAATGGTCAACCTTATCCTGCGATGCAACACCAGACAAGGGAATCCATCCCGATGTCTGCCGACCCTTTATTTCACGATCCTTTTTTTGACAATTCCTCGTACTTCAATCGTCTTTCCCAGGGTAACACAACTGAATCACCTGTCGTTCTGCAACAGATCCTTGCTTCTCTTCAGGAAATAAGCCTGAACCTGAACCGGATTTTCGCCCAAGAAGCTGACCAGCGACGAGTGGCATCAATGCTTGACGTTTCGTATATCCCCAGTGGAACTGATCAGGTGGAACGGGGACGACCTTACAGTCCACTCGCAGCGATGCCACGGAATAATATGTCTTCGTCACCCTACAGACATAGCCGACAGCTAGACTGGGACAGAATTATGTTGCCCACAAGGTTCCGGCGAAATCAACAGTTCAGGCCAGTTGGGTACGTTGTACCGCGTCCCGAACAACGAGCTCGATCTGACACACGAAGACAGATAGAGGAACACTTGGAATGGCTACAGAGGGCACGCAATGACTTCCAAGAAGTCACCTCAAGACGTCAAAACTGTCAAGATCAAACTGTTGGCTACATTGGTGACTAGGTATTAAAGCCCACAAGACTATCTATCAGCTAGGCAATGAAACTGTTGGTAATGAAACAGACGGTGCTCATTTGGATCAATTTATTTAAATTTGCCTTGTTTTATAGAATGTATGAGATACCCAACAGCAATGTGATATTCTTTCATGTGTTCATAAAAATACAGGAAGAAATTTTGCGTACATAACCGGTCTCATTGATATTTTCTATGGAGCTTATTCACTTTTGTTTAGGTACCGTGTCCTGAGGTAGAAATTTGAGGTAACTGTCCGATAAGCCGTATTATCTGAAGCCTCATCTGCATTTCGATAACGGAATGTCAATGGTCAGCGTACACGTTCACACACTCCCGTTGAACATCAAAGGCTTAGGCAACATATTTTTCTGACATTACTGCTTTGTCAAGACAAAATATTATGATACATGACTTCCGTAGTTATCAGGTTCAATTTGGACAGACAGGACACGGACGCAGTCCTTGGGAGATGAAACTCTTAGTTTATAGCCCATAAACTGAACTAACTAGGAGCTCTTCTGAAGAATTTATTAGGCTAATTTTGTACTACATGTCCACGTGGACTCCATTCACCGGAATATTTGCGGTCACCGCCCTGTGTACACGACATGGTCGATTATGAGATGAATCTAACCTTCGTTACCCCCAATTCGTTGTGAGGAATAAGCACACTGATCAGTGAAACCCGCCCGAGCCATCTGGAATATTCAGCCGCGATTGAAGTTATTCTTCTGGTGAAGATCTTTCTACTTCTGAAACAGCTTGTACGCGAATTATTAGGGCAGAGGGCGGCAGTCAAGCCGAAAGCTGTGTAGGACTAGAACTCGAGTCGTTGGCCATTTTTACCAATCTGAAGTATGCTTTTGGCAATAAGCTTGGGTGTCATGTGGAGATCTACAGCAGCCATATAGAGCTTCGGCGCCCTCAGTATCTGAAATCGACGGACGAATAAATACCCGTACAGTAGTCCTCCGCCCGGAAAGTGACTTCTGAGGAATCACCACGGGGAATGCTTTATTTTGATCTGTTTGGAATTCGGAAGTGGACTTGTATTTCACCTAAGCTCAGTGTGCCAACTTGCTGAAATCTGCCGAGAATGTGGAATTTTAATAGAGTGATGTTCAGAGACTCTTAAGTGTTTCTTGACTGGGTTAGTCGCCTAACGCTATGGTAAGGCATCTCCTACTAAATTCCTGTTATCTCCAGTTGTGGATGTGAAGCTCATTACTGGATAAGTTGAACAGCATCTGTTGTCGCTTTGCGTTGATGCATTTGTACAGCTCGTTTTCCAAAGCTAACCTGTCCATTCGCTTCCAAAAGTACCTAAGAAAACGTTATATTCTAAATGGACTGCGGCATAAGGTGGCGAGCTTCAAGTCCATCAGTAGTCAAGCTCTCTCCATCAGAATTCTATACATCGTTCAGTGGAACCACTGATTCACGCGAGTGGCGCACGTGGGCAGTATCGGGAATGGCATACCCAGTTCTGTTCAGCTGGCTTAACTAGGTCAAACAGATTCAGATTGGCTTGGAAGTCATGTGCCCTTTGGCTTGAGGTCCATAGCTCGTCATTCAGAGTTGCGATCAGATTCTTAGAGTTCAGGGGTTTTCATTGTTTCTTATAAGTCACCAGCTTTTGGACCTTTCGTGGGGAAAAAACAACTCCCTGAAAAAATGGCGGGATTTCTGGAGGTGGAAAGCTTTTCACAGAAAGAAAATTCTATAGTGTCTGGTAGGGAATATTCACCGGGGGCTCTCATCGGAATGGCCTACCTTTGGAACATAATTTTAACTTTGTTCCATTTCGCAACTGCTAATGCGTACAAAGATGTTTGTCACTTGTAACTAGTAAGAGTAAGAGCTCTGTAATCTGCGAATTCGCGCGTGCTTGTTGTCTTTAGGATAAGACACCAACCTATTCTTTCACAAAAAACAGGAGTCCACAAAACACTTTTTTTGGTTTCTGGGTGGCTTATCATATCTGCGCGCTTCGGCTTGCCAAAAGGAAGTAATGGACGAATCATCTCGTTTCTAATATCTCCACAATCATTGTATTCACCTTTAAGCGGCACATCTAGCTCTTAAGAGTTCACATGCTGTCTCATTTGCGGTCCATCCCAACCCATCCTTATGCACCAATAACTTCCGTGGGTTTCGTAACTCTGTCGGACACAGCGACAAGGTCTCTGATCCATAAATAACCGATCCGCAACACTGTACATTCTATGGCTGTCAGCTAAACTGATATCACGCCTGGGCCATAAATGCCGGAGGTTGGTGAACTCTACCCGTAATTCCCGAAGTGATTTGGCTTTTCGCAAGTAACCTAAACAGTTGATCAGACAGAAAAAAACTTATTTATCACATCGACCGGTACGCCTGCAAGCATGAGTTTTGGGTTTGGTTCCACTAAACATTGCAATGTAACATTTTTCTATTTTCCGAAACACGCAGCAGAACTGCTTAGCTCATTTAAAACGGTTTGCATTTATGAAGTGTCTAATCCAGGATTAGCAATACTGCCAACGTACGCCATGTCTGCGAGCCCATGTTGCAGTGGTATTTCAATGCTGTGTAAGCAAACTGAAGCAGCACACCGGTTGAAAAGTTGAAGAACAAGGACCACACTGAATACCCTTTCGTTATATCCCTGAACGTGGTATCAGGACAGAATTCGCTGTGCACATGTATACGACCGCGGGAGAAGGCAGAGTTTAGAAGACGCCGCCAAAAACTGCCACCGTTTCTAACGATTGACGCAGTCGAAAAAAACAGCTTTCAGAACAGGAAAAACGATCATTTTGGTGATCGGGAAGAGTGACGCAAGGTAAAGTTATGATCGATTCAACCTTCTCAGGGCGAAATCTTACTCTCCTAATGATGGTTCAACCTGCGTGAGATTATACCACAGAACATCTTGTATGCCATAAAGCTGATACCTCGGTGGTTTTCGCATGATCCTTTTGCAGCCCTTTTTAATAAGGCAGTCACCGTCGAGGTTCCAAAAACTATTCTCATTCTCTTCCCCAGATATCCTGGAATAAAGCCGTCGAGTTAGGGAATAGTGCTTTCTTGCGCTAAAGTGATGAGAGTACATGCTGGTCTTCCGTTGTCTATGGGATACTGACTTTGACGCTCAATTCGGTTTCTTGTGGCTTTTCCAAAGGTCGAGTCTACCGAAGCCAGCTGAACTGTTCCTCAAAGTGTTCAACCGATCGTTCAAAGCGAAGCCTTTCTGAATGCATTGAGGAGGTCCCATCCCTTTCGGAGCGTTCTAATCCACTTTGCTTTGACCGGTTGCTGGAGTAGAGTGCGACTATTTTTCTAATGCAAAGGCATTCTCCAATTTCACAGACTTCACTATCTACCAGTCTTCTTTATCAATTCTCAGACTATTCATTAGTTGTTCGAGGAAACCCCATGAGCCATCATAGTCGTTTGTTGCTGACAGTTATCCTGGCACAAATCAGAATAGGTAGTCGTGACAGGATCCTACGTTCGTCGGCGAAGGCAATTGTTGTTGGTTTTGAAAGCTGTGTTGCTTTCGTAGACTTTTCCACTAGCCCAGTTAACGGTTATTAACACCGTGCCCGTTTATATCTGAAAGCTTTCCAGTTAAATCAACTCGATATTGTTGGGCGATAGATACACTTTGGAGGTGAACTAAATAGCCTTACATAAATTAGCGTGCTCCAAAGGGAAGCGAACTGATTCATTTGCTCGCACAATTCTGGGATCAGTTGAGTGGATTACTCAAAACTGAACGACAAACTTGCATTGAAGCTCCCCAGCGGAAGCTGACTGCCACATGGCCCAAATAAGTCTAGAGCTGGCTTGAAGTCTGTGGCCTTCAGGTAACACGGTGAGAGCACTTGTGCTTAAAGTTCCTTCTGACCAAAGATAAATGATGTTCCACACATAACTGAACAACCCACTCTCCATTATCTATGCAGTTATCATCAAATCAGAATCGGCCGCTAAACTGGGCCACCTGGGGATTCACATCCCCTTCCGGAACCACAATAATCTGTACTTCTGATTATTCAAAGCAAACGTGAAAAAATTACGATAGAAGCCGTCTTTATCAGCTTCACAGCTGTTGTCCGTCAGAGCATTTACTGACACAACAAACACGTTACCGCGTCGAGTAACATTCATCTTGACTGAACCAATCAACCTGACAGCGCAGAGGTGGCTAGTATACGGAATCCATCCCTGTAAAGCGCATTCAGTCCTTAGACTAAGGACAACTCCAACCCCGTAGATACCACGAGCCTTTTGTATCAGGATAGCCAGCAACCCAAACATTAAAGTGCGAGAAACTTAGGCTCGTCTCGAGCTGCTTGAGATACATGATCGGACTGGTCCCTGCATGCGTGTGTTTCTGAGACACAAGTACACCTCTCGACCGAAAATGAGAACAAGTTATGAGCAAGAGCCACTTGTTGCTCGATATGAAATCAGTAAAGTAGAACATATCGCTTGAAGTTAGTTGGGTTTTTTTACCGGGCAAAGTCTCGGATACGGAGCAAGTTAGGTGGTTGGCAGGTGAATGAATCAGGACATGGGTGACGGACGTGTGAGGTGGTGTCAGTGAGTGAAGAACTGAGGGCAAGTGGTACATCCCAGCTGGATTGATGCGTGACTCACAATCGTAATGCACATATTAGATGCGTTTGCAACCGCTTCGGGCTTTTGCTAAGGTCCAGTTTTAATCCTATTGATTAACTTGGCGGCGGTCACGGTCAGTTGGAATATGCGGTTTGGGGGCTGACCTTCGCTAACCCGTCCTTCTTTGGAAGAGGGTAGCGTCGCTGCGTCTATGACTATGGACATGCCGGTCGACTGGAAGAAATATCTTGCTGTCTTCAAAGTCCCACGGTGGAAGACAGTACAGTTTTACATACAGATCGGATCCCATTAAAGCTATTCATCATACGGTGGCTCATCGTTTTCCTTTACTTCCTGACATGAATTAATCTTGTGGAGCGGATATCCCGCCAATGTATCCCGTCAGAGTGTTACAACACACAGGCCCAGCTCGCACGTCAAAGTGGCACCTCCTGGTCGGATGGTGCGCGGACACAGCTCCTGAACGCAGAAAGCTGACAATCGAGTGCACATTACCTCAGCTAGCGCCAAAATGCGACTATTAACCGTCTGTGACTGCTTTCGATGCACACAGTAGATAAGTCCACACGCTGTGGAAACTGAAGGAATGATTTGACTCAATGAAAAGTGCTATTGCAGAGGGACTTATGCGCTTGTTACAACCATGGGGGATAATGCTTCCTGGCATGTTTGGACAAGCGTTTCGCCGTGAGGCTAATATAGCTGATCCAACAGGAACAGACAAAATATAGAAAGCTACTGCAAGTTAAGTCACTCTATCCTAATGTTGGGTGCGAAAAACCGATGGAGTTTGAAGTACAGACGAAGTGTGGGAGCCATGTGCGGTTGGTTTAGTGCGGTACCTCAGTTACCTGTCGTTGACTGAACTAACATGTACCAATCAAATGATAGTGTCATACACCATGGACCCTTGGGGAATCTTATTAACATGCTTACCTTATCTAATGGCAGTCCTTGGCTATGACAACGCTTCACAAAATCACCGTCTCCCCAGCTACTAACGTATCTTCCGTGCGTACCATATGGGCAGTCCTTCAAATGAGTTATCGGACAAAATGTTTGCCCCATAAGAACAAAGCTACTAGACAATGCGTACTGGACATTCCAAGTTCCCTGTGGGTCGTCTAGAGCAGTGTCAGCCAGATATGGGTTTACATATATACGCCTGGGCTGCCTTGAAAACTGCTAGTAGTATGCTGGGTACATTGACTCGACAAGCCACTGACAGATGTCATATTCGATGACGGTAGATAGCAGAGCAAGAATCATAATGAAAAGCCTGTGCTACTCCGTTCACCTGCGGACATACCATGCCACTGAATTTGGATTCTGTGCACGTATACAGCACCGTGGAATATCCGCGTCACTGTTACTAGTTCAAAAAAATGAGAAGTTTGCGAAGGCAGATGCGCATGAGGAAAGAATTTGCTAATTGCCTCTGCGAATTTACTCATATGACCATCTTTGAAACCGCTGCTTCCACAAAAGTTGTTTATGGCAAATCCAAATCCTATTCTGTATATATGACCACACGAGTTTTCCGATGTTCAGATGGATATGGCATTTGTAAGTGTTGATTACTACATTCCAACTAATTCACCCGGCATTCAGTGTGTACAACAATCACTTAATCCTGAGTAAAATAAGAGCCCGTACGGTTCAGATGGAGGTAGACAAGTATGGTGACCGGACTTTAAATTGGAAGACAGTAACACAGTATGATATTAAAAGATCGGTACCCCACGACCATCAGCAACGAGTATTTGGCTTTTGTGGATGAATGAAATTCGGAGATGACGTAGTACCCAGCAGAACTGAGGATCCAACGGCGGCACAATTGAGTATAATTTGCCTCGTTAAAGAGCAAGTCATTTCTAGCCTACATCTTCGGTTAGACTGGGCTAACTTGTTTGCAAGTGCCGTCCGCACAGGTTGTTCTGAAACCCTTTCAACTGATCGGCCCAATGGGATTCATTATCAGAAGCAAGAAGACAAAACTGTAGCATCCTCGTGCGTAGCAGACGTCATAGCACAGCACTATCCTTCCCCAGGATAAAATAAGTTGTATCGCAATGATTTTTCACAATGTTGCGGCAATTAGATGGTAAGGACAACGGATGACTCTGAGCAGGAGTGTATAACTATTAGGTTATAACCACTGATGGACAAATCAGCACGAGAAACTCACGAAAAATGCATTTGATTTATTGTTGTTTAAAAAAACAAACGCTGTGGTTTCGCATTATTGTTTACCTGAGTGGACTCTCTTGGAAAAAATAAGCAAGATATCGAGACTGGTCAAAATGAATATAAGAAAAAACGAAACAGTGCTCAACACTGAAGAGAAGTAAACGCTGACTGGAAAGTTTTGTAGTGAAATTAGTTGGAAAAATATAAGGTTTCTTCAATTAGAAAAATATGTACACGTATCAAACCTAACTTTGGATGTTAGTGCTAGATCGTTCACATGAAGCCAGCTGACTGGACAGGTATTGGGCAACATCTCGATAACGTTCCCGCAGAAACCATACGTCATTATAGCGACATCTAGACGAGGCATCAGTACTACTATCTTTCGACCGTCTTCGTCCGGCTACACGCCGAAGAATCGCCCGGAAATGTAGGGCGTTAAGTTCATTCACACTGTCCGAGTTCTTGCACAAAATATGATTGAAACAGGAAGCTAGGAGCCCGCTAGTTACAGGTAGCGAGCTACCGGTTAGCATCCGGACGAGTTCGCAGCAAAGTACTTGCATTTTATGCTGGATAGATCCTCTAGTGTGACTGGGTTCACGGTGGGTTGTAGCTGGAAAGGATTGGCGAGCAGTGTGTCGGACAGAGATAAGTTGCAACAGGATGGACGAGCTGAAGCGAACATGTCCAACAAGGACGGCACTGGCATCCAGTGGTGACTGCTGCCCTGGATCAAACGATTTGATAACCGTGTTTTGGCTAGACAATGCGTTTTGTCTCAGAGAATGTGATAAATAAGCCTGTAAACAAGAAAAGATTGCGTATGAACTGAACAAAGGTGTAGGGATGAATGTAATACATCGCCAGTGGTCAACAGATGATATTCATCATTCCCGCCCATAATGGGTGAGGCATGCTAGTCAGGCAAGCGCTTATTTCAAGTTAATCTTAACCCAGAATGCTGGTATATATCGCCACTGCGTGGCTTACCGCACAACAGCCTCAAGTGCCAACGATCGTATTTGATGAGTGTGACCTTTAAGAAGGAAGACGCGTGCCCCCACTGTTTAGTAACGATAAATTTTCCATAATCACGTGACGTCTAAGAAAAAATAGTCGACTCCAGAAAGGCTGAGTTACGGTTGGATTCGCAAGCAGGTCATTTTAACAGTGATGAAGCGGAAGGCAGTTAATCAGGCCAATTGTCCTGAGGTTCCTAGGCGTTTGATGATTCGCTGAATAGCGATCAGCATACCATCACACATCGCGATTTCCTATTGGATGCAATAGCAGTTGTAAGTATAAAAATCGCACGTGCGCCTCGAGATGTAGAAGTTTCAGCCACGGATTAGCCAATGGTATTGCAGCAATGTGCACCACGATGTTGAAAAGCACAATGATTATCACTATGCTGTGTTCTTGGTATAATACGAAACAAAAGGGCATGGAAACGGAATATCCGTCAGTACCTCACGGCGAATGGGCCCGAAATAGCGTAGCAGTAATTAAACGGACCGCGTGTACTAGTTAAGGTATTCGTACGGCACAATCAAATCCAGATCTGATCTCCCCTTGGCTTTCCACTCTGTCTGGTATGACGTCTTTGAACGGATGGACCGGCAGGGGGCAGGTGTTGGGTTAGGGAAACCCCACATGAACATCGATTGGTCTCCATGTAAACACAGGACGACACGTTGATTTAATTCATTATTGAACTGTCAGTTTATAGTTGGTGATCACAGGAAGTCAATTAAATCGCGATACTTAAATGTTATTTATTGTTGATATTGGTATATAATCCGATCGAACAAATTATTCGTACGCACCAAAAGCTGATATTATAAGGATCTGGTAGAGGAATGATGTGATGCCAGGAAGGTTACGTTAGACATGGAAGGTGACTGGCAACGTTTGTACATATTGGGAACGGACCTGCTTTAACTTCAAAAAAAGCATGAAGCTTTGGTCGGACGGCTTTCTCTATGTGCCAATGAGCTAATCGAACATCGAATGCTACTCTCACAGAGTGGAAACTGTGGGTGACCAGTAAGACCAAATTCTGTTCACCTTACAATTTTCCCAGCTGGAGAGGAAGCCCTAATTCCGTATGAGGATTAGTTTTTGTTTGTTTGTTTGTTTGGTTTGTCCAGTGAAAGTTCACGGAACATTCGACTTAACAGAGGGGGGTTCCGAATTAGCGAGTATCACATATTCAGTAGCTGACAATGGAATAAGGGGAATCTATCCAGCGAGTGCCAGCCCGCCTGGTCAGATATATAAAAATCGGGCGTCTGGTATAGCATCTATCCAACAGACGATGGAGCTCTAGAGAACATGCGACAGTAAGGCACAGAGTCGATCTCTATTGATTCTAGTGTCAATTAACGAGATATCTGTTGCATCAAGTTTTGGCGTAAATGGCTAGTTCGCTCAGCATGACCCGCATCAGCTAGCAGAATTTCATATTCCAAATAAAGTAGGTTTGACAAATGACGGTCTACTTTCGGTTCTTCACTTATTAAGTGCTAAAACAGGTTGCTAATTGGCATGCACACAAGCTGAGCCGAGTTTTGCTTAACACACCGGGTCAACCTGTGTGGGTTGATCCATCACTTCAAGACGACAATCTCAAAGATAAAACTTTCCTCCATTGCACGTTTAGGATCTAGCCATTTGGTTGGCGTTTTTTTATGTGAATGCACACATCAGTGGCTTTCATTGTGCAAGCCTCACATTACCTTCCCCGGCAAGGATGATAAAAAGATTCGATACATTCCCGGACCGATTGCGGTTTAGCCTTGTTTTCTAGGTTAGCCAATTCTGAGTTGAACAGGCGTGGGATGTTGCAGTACATAATACAGCCACCAGATCGACAACTTCACATCCATTTCTAGTAGATAGGCTTAGATGACCCGAAGGTTAGGAAACACATGGGTCACACACTGGGGGGTTCATGTAGGGGGTCATCGCAGTTAGTTCTGAAGAACCCTGAAACAGTTCAGCTGTAAGACACTTGCAGTGTCCAGCTGCTAAGCCAGCTGAAGAAAGAACGAGGACTGCAACACTGTCAGGTTGTTCAAGGCTAGACAGGAGCAATCGAGATGCTGAGATCGGGTTCAAACCACAGACCTTCCAGTGAGTAGTTGGCGCCGTAAACGCTGAGCGATCTCAGACCCCAAGTTAAACAAAGAAATTTAATAGTTAGATGGGAATTTACAGCTTCATCAATAATCAATCAGTGGAACTCTAGCCATGTGAACGAAACAATGGTAATGTAAATGATTCATGCGACTACTTTAAGTCACCTGAACGGAGTCCTAACCACACGGCCCCATTCGTAACATTCCATTGGGTACAAAGTGGTCGAATCCATAACTTACGAGGGCTGGGCTTTGGTGTTCACTTGGATTCCAGAGAAACCGATTGTGAACAAGACCGAACGGTCTCACTGTAGACAACACACTGGTATACGAATGTGCCTCCGGAGTTTGTGGATCAAATGAAGTTTGAGCTTCCCTGAGCAGTTCTTCTGCAATTACTTCTGCCAGGCGACGTGCTTCAGACGTGTAAAACGAATGATCGATTCGGCTTTCTTGGGTAAAGTCATCGAGTAATTGGTCGTGAAGAAGCACATGTGAGACGTGCGAAAGGTGAGGAGTGGAATTCTTGGGTCTTGAGACGGGATGGATCATTTTGCGTTTACGACTTTGTTCACTGGCTTGCACATTGCCAGAACTTGTGGGGTTATCATTCTTACTCCTTTTCGCATGAAGTATGCCAGACGAGCAGCTATTTATGGGTGCGGTGTGTTTTGAGGATGTAGGCATGGAGCTGGAGGTTCCAGGTTCTGTCATGGATGTAAGATCCTTACCTAAGTGAAACACAAATAAGAACAGAATCAGAACCAAAGCTGAAGGTTTAGACAAGCTGAGTAGGGCAAACAGAGGGTAATAATCAAATGAAACGCTCGTACAGATAGATGGGTATGAGAAACACTTCCAGATGATTCAAGAAACTCTACTGTATAGAGCGCAAAATTAGGAAAACGAATTGCAAAAGTGACTCCGGCAAAAGCGAATGTGTCAAAGTGAGACGTCAAAACATTCCGGGAAAAAGTTATGAAGTCAGCTATGAGTGAAGCGATTAGACAAATGGAAAACACTCACTAGTTCCACCCGGTGAATGTGGGCTACATAAAGTTACCACCCGTATTATAGAGATACGGGGTGGATTGGTTATCCTAAGTTCAATGTATGCATAAAACTGACCATGGAGTGACGATAAAAAGGGTAGACAGACAGCACGAAACCTGGGAACGTATCAATTCCTTTGTGCGGAGTACACAGCGAAGAAACAAAACCGGTATTCGCCATACGGTCTTTCACATGGCATTCCTGCATGAGATAGAAGAGTAGCAGATCAGTTCATATTAAGCGTCCGGATGTAGGCGATAATTCAGCCTTGTCGTACGCAACAGCAAGGTTGGCGGGGATAATGTCTGTTTATTGTAACTAGTCACACAGACAGCCGACTAACCTTTTAAATATGGGTAAATTTCCTACTCATGTAGCAATCACTACTGATGCTTTCGTGGTCTGCACTCTTCGTTTAATGGGCGCCATGTTCTGATTAGGTGTCAGATTCATTTCTAGTTTTTGTGGCACACTGTGGTGCATAAGTTTTCGTTCGACTGCTCTTGATAGTCCTCAGTTGTTGAACTGCAGTATTGGACCGTATCGACGGAACTCCCAGACCACTTTGTTCGATTTCCGTGTCCCTCTAAGTTATGTTGACGTGTACCTGCAGCCGAGTGCATCATTTGGCACCTACCTTTTGTAATCGCTGGTTCTGGTGGCGCCTGCCTTGCCACAATACGATGAATCCTTCTGGAGGGGTAAAACTTCAGTCTGAACACTTTTGGTCAATTAGCTACAACATTTTAGTTCATTGGTTCTCTGCCAAGAGAGTACACTTCAGAGAACAGCACGACCTCATTTAACAGAAACCAAACAGGGAGAAAAGGCACTTTCGGTGGGCAACAAACGAACTAAGTCTCAGTTAATATGATATTCTTTTTTTGAAGGATTCAACATTCATTCAACAACATATGTGAGCAGAAAATATTGCTTAACCTAATCCAATACTACGCCGGTTCTCTTTCCGTACAGTCAAAACTTCCAGATCTCACCTTCACTGCAACTGGCTATGGTCACTGAACGATACGAACGACCTACCATCTAGGACGCATCCAAAGTGATAGATTTCTAGGGGAATATACTAAAACCAATGATACAGTGCACCTAACGAATGTTTGAACTCAGTCGCTGTGAACAGAGCGTCCATTAAATCTCATGAGACAATCATATTTATCAACAGTTCACGAGGTTGAAGGCGTAAGTGAGATCTTATTGGTTGAAACTAGAAAAATCCGGTCCTCAAATAAGACTTTGGGTTTCCCTTACACGGGGTAACTGGTTGGCGAAGGTAAAGTCCGTGCCTTCAGATGTCCTTTTTGATGAATGAGTGGTTAGTAACACAACCTAACTGATTTCCTGTTTCGAGTACACTTTTGCGGATTTCCCGCGAAAAAGACCAATAATATTGAGTACTTGTAGACTGACGGGGAAAAAGAAGAGAATGTTATGTTGGAAGCATCAAAAGACCGTAGCGTATATTTGGTAATCACCTGGGGTTTTGATGAGAGGACACCTACAATAAACTGCTACTAACCAGATGGCCCTAGCTGCGGCGAGCAACCAGCTGAGCAGAGGATCATACGCCCATCTTAGAAAGCTGCAACGACTATCGTTGGTACAGGTCGACTCCTCCATAGGCAAAAATGAACCTTCAGTTAGACATCATTTAAGTCAAACTACATGGATATTAAATCAAACGGTCGCATTCAGCAACTGCCTCCTTGGGTGCTCCTGGAAGTAAACGAAATCCCGTGCACCATACAGGCACTTCAAGACAGGTGAAGGAGGGGAGACACTGCAAGATATGGCTGCCAACTGATGTCAGTGGTGTTCTTGTTGACAGTTTCTATACAGATCGCCTGAATGAGTGTCTGGTGTAGACACCTCGGAATGATTATAGTAAGCTGGCACTAAGGCCTTCCCCGCCTGCCTTCATTCTTTTCTTCACAATGAGGATTTCAAATAAATCTTGGTTGTGCGGCAGTGAAGCATCAGTGCTAAATCACCGATGTCATGCTGTCGATGACGATGATGACGAAAGGGAGTTTTCATCCGTCGTCGCTAACGAATTTTTAGACAAGGATGTCATGGCGGGAAAAACTCATGCCGAGTCGTTTACGGTTATCTGGCACGGAACGCCTCTTAATTAGTCGTTTTTTATATCCATCTAAAGAAATCATACAACCATGCGATTAGCACAATATGGCTTTTTTCCGAATTTTTAAGGACTTACAATATGTTCCTGGAACAATTAGCAGACAGTCGTGATATTGCACGACCGAGGCGGATAAACGTAACGGACACCTGTAACGAAGATAGGCCAGGTCGACAGGTAACTAAGGAGGCTTTGAAGCTGATCACATATTATGGAGTTCACCTTACGTCTCATTCAACTATATATTCATTTCGGACGTCTCTCTCAAGGAGACAACTGACCGTTTCCCACACTAGGTGCGGTATATTCTGTATTAATCACTAAGTGTCACCGAAAATTTTTAATTCAATAATGATGAAGTCGACTTACGTGTTTTCGAAGATGAGTATCGTTGTATGTGGATCAGGGCCTCGGTAGCCACGCGTTTAGCTTCTGCTCGTAATTCTTCATCCAGGACAGATCGCTTGGCCTTCATGCTCGACTGAAGTTCTGCAGATGAGACACCATCTGGCGCCAACAGTGTAGTTAAAAACATATCTTTGCTTGTTTCATCTGCGACAGGAAGTAACTTTCCGCGTGACGAATCCTTAGAGTGACTCGGACTTGGAGTGGTGTCCACATCACCATAGTCATAGACCGCGCGACGACTGATTAATGGAATACGCTTGCCATCAACCCTCGTGCCGCGTCGTTGAGTGTGGTTCAGACGCAGTTTGCCTCGGAGTTTGAGAGGTTTATCTTCATTAAGTCGACCCTCACCAATGCGCTTACTTAACTCACGCGCAAGCTGACGAAGTTGAGCTTTCCGCGCCTCATCCACCCTGCGCGGTTGAGCAGACGTCTGTTGCGCATCAGTAGTAGTAGTTGTAGTTGCAATTTCCTCCTCATGTGAATCATCGGAACCCGTTTCATCTTCCGTCGTTTCCTTTACGATAACTTTGCCTTGGGCTTGCAACAAATCAAACCGGTTCGGTATTTTCGGATTACCGATCACAGATTTGGACGCATCGAGTACAGTGTGACCAAGGCCTTCACAATGGACGTACTTCGCGGTTTCTGGAGCTTGGCCCTTCGTTCTTGATGCAGATTCGCCGTCATCAAAGTTCAACAGTTCTTGCAGATCATTCGTTTTAAAGAAACGCTGTTGCCGAGGATTCTTCAAAACCCTGTTTGTGAGAAACTGCTTGAAGATTTGCCTGTAATTTCATCGGAAAAAGATTTTTTTAAACCCAACCAGAAGAAGCTGCAGGACACATAGTTTCAAGCCAACTACTGTTTGGTAAATTCCTCGTCCTACTGACACCATGAATCACAGACTAGTCTGCAGTAAAACTGCCCGCTAGAGAAAAAATGTCGCCTGCAGGGGAAGAGAGAGGAGGCTGAGTTCTCAAAGCTGGTGGGTCACATAGCGGTCATCTAATGATCAACTTAAACAGTCGAACAAGCTACAGAGCACTGACGAACTCAACATATAAGCTATGGCACACAGTGCCGTTACTTATCAGCATAAAGAAAATATCACCTCAAACCGGATACTCTTTTTAAATTCTTGCACGTTAGTAAACTTTATACAGACATTCCACGTTGTTACCAGGTCTATCTGATATGGCAACCTCACAGTATCAGTTGCTACTGAGGATAATACCATTATTCCTGTGGAGGTGTCCCCAGACTTCCAACAGTTGAGTTTGATGGGAGAGCGACAGTGCTCAAGGAACTGATGAGTATACTGTACAGTATAACGCAGTGTAGTATGGTATGCTGTAATATAGTGCAACAATAAATCCTAGTACTTTGAATGGAGTGAAGGTGTTTGTCAGAAATTTGGAGGTTTTAATACTTGGGATCTCTAGATGACTGAGCTTTACATCCACACACATTAGGCACGATATGGTAGCAGCAAGGAAACATTTTCAAGTAAATGATTGGTTACGTATGTACCATTGTCAGAGACCAGTGTCGCTCGTAATGTTGCAATTGCTATTCTAGCTTCGCTAATTCCTATATTGCAACACATTCTCCTAAGAGGTGTCTAGAGCAGCGTGTATAGTGAAACAATGAAGATCAAAGGCTGGAGGAATTCCAGGTTGAAAAAGTCCAGCTGAAACACGGAAGTAAAATCATCAACAATGATTGCAGGTATCGAGCCCAGTAACAAGAAGTGGCTTAACAGGTTTTCTAATAAACTGTGCGCTCAGTATTTGTCGGTTTGACAGCCTTTCAATGGCATAAGAAACAACTTTCCCATTGATCTATACATCACACGCCAACTGGCTCAAAAAGACATTTTTTCAGCTAAACTGACAATTTTTGTTTTTCATGTCATCCCGCGATTCGACCGAAAATATCGCTGCCGAGATAGCGAGATGGCTGTAGTTAGAGCACAAATCCACTGACTGGAAGGCCTGTGGTTCAGATCCAAACTCAGATTCTCAACTTCTCCTATCTAGGCTTCGGTAACCTGGTAGTATCCCAACCCGCCTGCTTCCTTATAGTGACACAGCAGCTAGGCACCGAAAGGAGGCTATAGCTGAACAATTATAAAGTTGAGACAAGTTTTTCACACATGTATTCGGATACTAGCTATTGGAACGATCCACAGTGCTTATGTGTCAGTCAAAGATGCTAAAACAAGCACGTGTCCGAAGGGTTTCTAGTTTTCATCGAACACTGACTTTGCGATCCCTCCGCTTCACTCTTGAACGACTTGGAGCTACCCTAATCTGACTGTAAGTTCAGGCTGCATGCAAGCTACTTACCGCGGTTAAACGGTTTTATGTGATTCCCCTCTGTAACAACCAATGCTATATTGACGTAACCGTCATCATCTACATAATATAACATGTATAATATATATAGTATGTAATTCACAGATTCAAACGATGAATTACAATATGAATAAACTGGAGATCCAAAACTCGGACGCAGACTTTCATACGCGACCTAGTGAGGAGGTTAGATGCAGCGGTTCATAAATAAAGAGAAGGATTCTAAAAATGCAAGATAGTTACCTATGATAGATCTTCTCCTCGATCGTGCCACTGGTTAGCAACCGATAGATAATTACATCTTGGGTTTGACCGATTCGCCAAGCCCGTTCTCTGGCCTGCAAATCAGTCATCGGATTCCAGTCAGGGTCGAAAATGAGGACCCTGTTAGCAGCAGTTAGATTGATCCCCAGACCGCCCACACGCGTCGTTAGTAGAAATACAAATATGTTTTCATCCGAAGAATCGGTTGAACGATTGAAACGGTCTATGAGAGCGGGACGTTGGCTGACTGGGGTCGAACCATCCATCCGAAGGTATGTGATGCCTAATGTGATCAGAAGACGTTCCAGGAGACACAACATCTGCAAGTCAGAAGAAAAGCAAACTCAGTATCCCACAGTGGTGCACTTTCAGTGCGTAGCTTCCGAACACTATTAAAAAAGAACGAAAACAGATATCAGGTTACCCAAGCCTGGAGGGATGGCCGAAGAGTCACGTGTGGATTTGAAACAAAGACCTCTGGGTCAGTAGTTCGTGCAATAGCTTCCGCGCTAAATTAGGCTCCACAGGGGCAGAATAACCTTCGAAAACTGAACGAAATCAGTGAGAACACGAGTGATCTGGGCTGAGTCTTTGTCTTAAAATGAGGAAGAAGCCTTCGATGTTTGAATGAAATGGAAAGACCCAACCCAGATTGCAAAACCTCATAGAATCTCGCAGAATTCCATCACAAATTTCATTCCGAATTTCACAGGAACGATGGAAATGTAATGGTAGAACACAACTCCACACTACTTCATACATGGAGTTAGTTCTATTCACGAACTTTAACCAATTCCAGAGCTGCTTTCTGTTTTTTTTAAGGATTCCCAGCGCTACTTGTTTGGTGTGTGCATTTGCCAACAAGGGTGCGTCTTGTGCCGATCGGGGACTACGAATCGACTGATGAAGGGCGTATCAGTGTATGGAAGCAACTGACTCGTTTCTTCACGCAGCAAACTTGTTACCCTCCATACCTATCAATTGGCAGGACGGAGTACACAATCCACCTTTTTGAACCGTAATACGAAAGGAGTTATGCAGTATGCGTCGAAGCAAGATGGGATAGTACCTGAAATTTTGCGGACATTATTCGGAGGGCCTTTTTTGAGCCTGAACTCGACTGGGGGTATGAAAAAGGTCAAGATAAATAGAGGAGCATACACAGTGCACCACCATATACAGATGCAAGCATAAACGTGACAGGTTCAGGTGAGACACACTAATGGCGAGTTATCTGAGAGTAGAGCTCTGGGCTTTACGATCAGACGTATTCAAAAACAGTGATTCCCAGTTGTACAGACCACATAGGAGATGGACCAGCCAATCGATTTTCTAGACCATGAATAGGTCTAGAAAATGGAGCCAAACTGAACCGATTACCTGAAACACTGAATACATCTGCAGATGAGAGTTGCTATAGCCGTTCAGTCAAACGGCAAATTCACTTAGGAAACCAAAATTCTCCAAGCGCCTTGGTTCTGCTGCAGAACCTAAGTCACAAACCTCCGAAAAAGCGATCAGAACGGACAGGGGATTCGGGACCTGCGCAACTTACCCGACGACTTTGTGAGAACAGAAGAACCTTGTGTCCTTGGGTTGACCATGCTCGTAGCAAAGAGGCAACCACAAGCATTTTACTAGACCTTCGAGGACAGCCAAAACGAGTCCATCCGTATTCAGAAATCCTGCTGACTGTAGTGACATCCACATCATCCTCTGGTAATTCAGCTCCCAACAAAATATGGTCCCTTGGTCCACCGGTAACCAAATCGGGGTGATTACACAGTTTCCGCAGTAGAATTAGCGCAGTGAAAACCTGGAAACAATAAAGGGTGAATGATAGTGAGCGAACAAGACAATTTTTATGGGTGGAACCAGACCAAACAACCAGCTCATCTTTGACATAAACACAGTAAATTTACATGAATTTTAAACAGAGTTTCTCAAACAAAACAATCCGGCATACAGTGACCTTACACAGCACGTAAAGCTGGGCATTCAAGGTCACCTTTATGGCCCGGAGTACGCCAGGCTAAATAAAAAGTATTGTGTAATACTGATGTGTTATACTGTTGTCTTGATGATCGTGTCTTGCCATGCGGAAGCTGTTCGTTCAGACAAGCACGATCTCTCGAAAACGAAGATCTGGAAGAAATAAAAAAATTCTTGGCCATGAGGATATTTCCTCTCGAACCCGGAGACCGGGTTGACAACTTACAACCGTCACTGACACCTTCCATCCAGCGAACAACCCTTTGTCAGTCCAGAGTTCAACTGCGTCTAGTAAACTGCTTTACCCATGGAGGCTTAGAATTAATCCGATAAACAGACTGGATTTCACAGGCGACGAAAAATGATTGTCACTGTGCTATATCGGGACAACGATTCTGTGAATCTCGCAATCAGGGTTCAGTGGCAGGAATTTTGTAAGATGTATCAACTGGAAAGTCAGTGGCGTCAGTCTCAAAACAGCCACAAAAAGGCTGAAAAGTCAAAACTCAATCATTTTTCCTGCATGAGCATTGGTCAAGCTACTTAGCGACGTCGAAATTTCCCAGTAACTACCTCACGACGGTACAGCGGCATCCCAACCTGGTGTGCCATCTGACACATCCAAAACAGTCAGTCAGAATAGTGGAACTTTTTACCAAATATCAAATATTAACCAACATTTAGCAAACAAAGTTAGATCCTATGCAGCTTAGTAACACCCAAGCAAGGTACCTTGATCTACTCGATGTTGGTTTGTTCATTTACTGGTACGACCTGTGGTTAGTAGCAAACGAAAAGTGCAGCTGTATGCTGCTTTGTAAGCAGGAAACTGCGTGCTTCCTCCTCTATCACGGCTTTTCCAAATTGCATGTTGACGACCGAACGCTTCTCATCTGATCTACTCGGAAATATCACTCCGAACGAGAACAGACGCCTCTCATTAATTCTAGGCGAATTGCGGTAGAAGCTCATCCATACCCAGATGGCCGTTTACACATGAAACGATACGAAACGGATGTGAGACGAAAGCGGTACCAGAAAATAAATCACGTTCCACCTTGCATGCAAGATGAGCGGATAGACGGCACGAGTCGTTGAGTACCAGAAATATGTGAATAATTACGCGATACATCAGTCACAATTGAGCAGAACCACATTAAATTTGTCAAATAACGTCCATACATGTCAATGTAAGCATAAAACGATCTCAAGAAAGCTCCAACAGATCTTAAAAACATCAATCGAGCCAAACCGCTAAGTATCATATGACTGACAAGCTGCACACTGGTCTGATTGCACGACAGTGGTGCGAATAATATGTTATATCCACGAAATAAGTCTCAGCTGTGTGATACCATCTACATTAGAATTTGGGTCGGAATCAAACGACGCCCATTAGGCACTACGCATGGACAAATGACCGCGGAAACGAAGTAGGGAGTGCAATGCAAACGTAGGGATACGATGATCTACCAAGAAAGACTATACAAAAAGAAGCCACTATTCTGAAGAGTTCACAACAACCTTCCGGGTCGGCAACCCCGTTCCGCCACTAGATTACTGTACGGTAGATTCCGTAATAAATGGGAGACCTGAGCCTAGGAGTCGCGCGAAGTAAAGAAATTATTAGGCTCCTATCCAACTAGGCTAACTCACCAGTTGTACGCTGTGACGACTATAATCCAGCTACTTACAGACATTCCATCGACCACGTCAGTGTATGCAATCGGTTCTGACAGGTCAAGATTTACGGCAGTCACACAGGATGGCTAAAAACAACAGGACTACTTTGGCCATTAAGGAACTACCGTGATATTCCTGACAAAGGACAGACTAATTAACAAGTCATGCCAACTTTGAATGATGAAATGGATTCCATCCCTTTGATGAACCCGCCCAACATTTTGGTAGCCTGGGGAGAAAAAAAGAACGTTTCCCATAAGAGCACGGAGAATAATCGTGAATTCTGTATCAGTGAAGCCCTACTGCACATATTAAGCTAATAAGCCTATGCAGTTAATGGATCGTTCACGAACGACAATGAAAATTTCAAAAAAATGGTCATGGAATAGACTGACTAGTTCATTGCAAATAGTACCTAGGTAAAGACCTACTGAATTATTAGCCTTTCAAATTGAGGCAGCTTTGAAATGAAAGTGGTAGTTTCAACGGGTCACTGAGTAAATAACAGCAGTTGTTTTAATAAACGGCCATATTGTCCCAAGAACCCCACCCAGGAAGATGTCACATCTAGCTGGTCAACGGTTATTCACTCGAATCGACATACCAAAACGGTGCCAATCGCCTTCATTGTTATGAACTAAGAGGATGTCCGGAACCTTTGTCACAAGTCCCTCAATTCGGTCAACATACATTAACCTCACCATAGATGGATACGCATTTAAAGCGAACTGGTTAATAAAAGAACTATGACAATGTTAAAAAACCGCAAACACTTCAATGGGTTCGAGCTCGGCCAAATATGACTCACAAAATCAGTGTTCAGAATGTTCGCATTTGATGCAGAACGAACGGCTGCTACGACAGTAACTGAATTTGTGACATCAGAAACTCCCTTCTGACAGTACTGATCCCCAAAAGCCCCCATCAACGTAAGCTGGCATTCATAGTAGTAAAGACCTAGCAAACTAGTGTCGTGCAGTTTGAAGTATCGTGTTTTTTTTCAGCATACCTAAAAAATCCATATCAACTCTTTTTCCATAAAAGATCAATAACCGGCTTTGTTTGTCACCTACGATCACTGAGTGATAGCTGTGATGTCGGTTACCAGTGGGCAGTTGTTTATCTTCTCAGTNGAGTTATCGTGCTATCGTCCTATCCCGCACGAATTAGGTATACCTAGACTGTGGTGTATCGAGAAACGGCACAAGGATAGCGCAGTGCAAATCTATAGTCATGCCAAGTGCGGATGCTCGGCTTCGTTAGAGATAGGAATAATCCATCCGGAAAACTACCGTAAAGGGACGTCCCGTCACGGAACTATTATTTTACTTGCAGACCTTATTGGTTTCTCAAGAAAACCGTGAGGACGCAAACATGTGACGGGACAACCCAGCACTAACCTATTCAGTGCCTTGTTAGGCATATAGCATCGAGAAATAAGGAGCGTTATGCCATTATTACTTGGCCAGCTGAGGTATAGTGTTCAGGAAAGTCGCGAATGTCAGTTCTAAGGTATTTAGTAAGACCGAGTTGCACAGCGTCAACCAATGAAACTGGTAAAACTTGGCAAATCGATTTCAAGGCAAAATGTGAGAGCATATAAAGACAAGATTCAATCGGTACTATTAAAGCAAACCAAAGAGAAAGGTCGTGAAATTCCTTGTGGATGCAGGCAGTGGTTAGCAGTTTCGTTCGAGAATCGATTTCATTCAAAAGTGAGGACGTTGTTGTTAAGTGAAACCGTGCAATCTAGACTGTTTCTATGCTTTTGTAATGAACTTTCAGAATCTGACTATATCGAACATGATAAACGATGCAGCAACAACAGGCCATGCAGTTAATTGTGAAAAATAAAACGGTTTCCATACGTTTCCTTTGCCATTTAAGAGATCCTTGCACAGCTGAGATTCCGCGAATTCACGGTATAGTTGGCGCTGATAGTTGGTCAACCGACAAAACAAGACCTAAAAAGGGAAAGAAATCTACAAATTTACTTCACCTTTGATGGAATAGTAGTACAACTTCTGGCGACAGGAATTAAAATAGGGATGAGTATATAACAGATGGGAACCATTTACTGACGTGTCATTATTCTCACGCTTCATCACAAACTATCCAAGCTCAATAGGATACACCTTGGCATTACATGTCAGCACAAACCAGAAGAGCGACTGATGTGATAACCAATCACCTGATGCACATTCACGCCAATTTACGTAGGCAACAGTGGACTAAAAATTCCAAAAAGTGTGCCAGTGATCGAACATACGTTGACGCGAGAGTTGCTGACTAATTTGGCTGAAGCAGTTTAAAGTGGACATAGTCGACAGACTGTTTTGAAACTATATAAGGAAGGAAGGCCTGAATAGAACAAGGAGGATAAGGAAACCGACCGCCGTACTAACTCTCGTACTAACCACTCAGGTTAATTGTTTAGACATCCTCCAAAAATATGCGCGTAGGTTTGGTACTTATCGGATCTCTGTGGGAAGTCGGAACAGTTACAAATGACAGTTGGATGCTATGATGTTCTAAACCTTTGTGAGAAATTTCATCAGTGGCAAACCAGGAAACCAACTTTATCGCTGTAGAGATAAGCACCGATTTGCGCCTAAACGTGGTACTAATGGGAGATTCAAATGGATGCCAGGTGAGCCCTTCGTTCCTAATATACTTGAACTAAATGCGCCGTACACAGAGCATCCCGCGTTTCATTTGGAGCGAAAGTGAAGCAGCTCCCTTCATATAACGTTACCTATGGGGGATGGAGACACTTCTACTCATACTTTCCTTGGGCGCCAGTGTGTTTAGTGGCCGCGTGCGACTGGGGCTCAACGGTAGCACCATCACTAAAAGTGACGAGTGACCGAGCCTACCTTCAACTGATAGGTGCACATCAAGAAGCGCATAAAGGATTACCTTTTAAGGATTAGCATGAACGAGAGATGATTCAGTGGTTAAAGCGCGATTCCACTAACCAAATGAAGCAAACTCCAGTCGAAGCGAACTCTAGTCTTTGATTGCTCCTGTTTTGGGTTGGTATCTCAGTTCTTGTGCTTCCTTTGGGTTGCAAGGCAGCTATGAATCAAAATGGCTCCAGAACATCGTCTTTACAATAAAACGCGTATTACAGCTTACAAGGCTATTTCGCTACATTACAAAAACCTTTGGTCATTGACTGTCATGTCTCCCGTACAGACGAAGTACCGCATTGCACACAGCGTCAAAGTCAAGGGAGAACCATATGTCCAGAGGATTGTATGAATTCAAAGACCAACCACCTTTGGATATGAAGGGGATCATTTTGGGAGAATCTCACGGGGGATGGTACAACGTTCAGTTAACTCTGGTGTGTTCAGTGCCGATGGACTAATCACTACCTGCTGCACGACTAGTTGTGTTAACGTAATTTGGCGATCAGTTTGGTATTTTAACAGTATTACGTGGCACAAAACCATTAGCCGATCAGGGGAGACTGGCATGTATCTGAGTGCAAGGATTCAAGAACCAAGATTGTGGCACGTCACTACGGAAAACAAAGCTTCCTTGAGCGAGTAAAGTCTAACCACTACTGACTGATAACTCCTTTTGGATTGACACCTTAGTTGCATACAGGAGCTTTGAATGGTTCGTGCAGCTACGGTTAAGTCAACTCAAAACAGATGGAAACCGGTGGTGGGCTTATGATAAAGTTTTATCAACCATAGGAATGGTTTTACTCATGAAGATATCTTTGTTTACTCTAGTGTAGTTGGCCTACTGAATCTCCATTGCACGACAAAGTTCGAAGAACCCCCGAGTGAATAGAGTTTCCATTACTCAGTGGAGATCGTTCCTTGTAAATGCATGTATGCTTCAGTGTTTTTCGGTTAAGCGTACTGCGGTATTACGTTGAAACACAGAACAGCTTAGCCTTGATGTGAATCAAAACCACCTGACGGAAGGCACTACGTTTGATGCGGTTCCAAACAAGTTTGAAGCCTAACCAGTAGATTCCAACAAGAAAAACCACATATTCATTCGCTAACCGATGCGCAAGCACATAAAACAAATACAAAGCTACTCAACTAGTCATTCCAGTTTTTCAGTGCAGAGGACGTCGAAATACTCAAAACCGTTTACCATACAGTAATGCTCGTATTGAAACGAAAAAAGCTGTCTGGCCTCTAGCGTCAAAATTGCCTAGCACTAGGTGAATAAAAATGGTCGGACAGGGATAAAAACTCAAAAGTTGTTGATAATTCAGTTAGGGGATGATAACACGCAAGTGAACAAAGCGAAGTCTCGGCTGTATCCGAAGTTCCTTAACCGGTTTTTGAGTGTATTTGAACCACACAACCATTGGGCAGATTCGCCGGGTTGTTTGAAATAAGAACGGGAGGCCTAAAAACGATTTCCACGTATGAGCACCGAGACACAAAAAACCTGGTTTAACGATAGGATAGGAGAGTATGATAATGACAACAGTACGATGAGATAGCCTATTTTACTATTGTGACTGGATGAAGTCAACTACTTCGGTCGCACACTTAATAATAAAAAGAAACACCGGAAGGTACCGTGGAAGCTGCGATCAAAAATAAACAGTTGACGCAGTCTAACCTGTTCAGACTTGGCAGGAAGCTGAATTTGAACATCAGTCTTCAGTCGACGAATGAGGAAAGGCATAAGCAAATCCCGCAACGTGCACGCACATCTATATGCAGTTTCAACCTGAAACAGTGAGTAGAAAATAGCTCGTAATAGTTGAGAATCTAGAATGTATGCTTATCGATACTGACACAAGAACAACAGTCGACTTCTTAAAAGCGATTTCAGAGCCAGCAAGACGAGAGATCACAAACCTGTGTGTTTTCAACACACTTATCAAACAGAAAGTACACAGATTATTGTGGCTGAATTCTTAAGTGACAGAAAAATGACGCGAATGGTGACGGATGGTTCGAAAGTAGGTTCTTTGCGTCTTTATGGTGACTTCAAGAAGAGGCCGGCAGAAGGGCTGAACGTGCCTATACTGCGATTAGAACCCGTAGTACGTTACGCGATACGAGTGAATCCCGGAGCTGAAGCGTCAGTGAAGCGCGTGACTAGCCGTAAGATACACCAGTAAGAAGGATAAAATGGTGAGAAAATTTTGAAGTGTGTAGAGTCGTCATTAAGCAGAGGTACAGATGGTCAACAGCATGATGCGCATAAAGCGTGGTGTACCTACCCGTTAATCAAAAAAGTAATGTATTCCAGTAGTGGTAGATCTTACAATTGCTACAGAAAGCCTGGCTCACTGTAACCTGTGGGTATGTGATAATCTATGTCCATCTGTATTACAGTAGCCTATGGATAGACCATAACAAAATCCAAGTGGAAATCGTAGCCATGGGGTGAGACTTACGGTTGAGCTAAACTTGCGTGATTTCAATTTACGACTAAACGATTAAGGTCTGAGCAAAAAAACCACACTCGGTGGAAACTTGCTTGAAGTGGAGACGCAGAGGCATAACCACCTTGAGTGATTGGAATAGCAAACTGCTGCATAAATTCCGGTAATGGTCCCAGTCGTCCCGGGGAGACGAAGTCAAACAAGGACCATAGTTCACGAAGATTGTTTTGCATCGGGCTACCGGACAGTATGAGGCGATGTGGAGTGGCAAACTAGAGGCGTAGAAGGAAGGAAGATGAATATGCAAGTGACGCACCTGGGGAAGATGGGATAGCTGACTAACACAGCCAAGAAGTACGCCAACAGTTCATAATTTAGCTACCTTAACACAGGAGCATACAGGTTCCAACCGCAATCGGTAGGTTATAGCGTGGAAAAAAGGAAGCGCAGAAAATTGTAACTCAGAAGCAAGGTCGTACAATGCACGAACTAGTTCCCTAAGTGATTTTAGAAACTTACGTGCCTAACATCGGATACAGCTTTTCTGGGCTGAAAGAACTGGACAACTATGCATCGTTTGTATGTAGCATGCGACTTTAACGGAGTAATTTAAACAATGCGGAATGCAAGTGTCGAAAGACAACATCAGCGTACAAACAGGCTATTAATCGGTGCAAGGGGACAGTGGAATAGTGAGTAGCAAATGCCCTGCCGCGTTCAGAACGAGGAACTGGTGTCATCCACCAATTTCTTCAAGCCTCACAATATTATAATGCCAAATCACATAACCTTATCTTAAATCAATACCTTCCGGAAGCCCCCCAATTAATCGCTCAAAGCGGTCTTAGAACACGCATCGCTGGAAGACAACTTCATTTGATCCATCCGTTAGTTTGGTATAAACTCAAGATACTTCAGTGATTAGGGTGCGAAGATGTCAACCGGAAGGCCTGTGGTTTGAACCCAAACCAGTTATCTCGACTACTTCTGATTAGGCTTGGGAAACCCAGTAGTATCTCAGTCCACGTGCTTCATTCATGTGGCATGGCAGCCAGGTACCTAAAGTGTGTCAGAGCAGACAGGTTTTTATCCGTTATTGTTGTCGGTTTGGTACGGTGACACAGAAGCAAGGGATGACCGATCTATAGCTGTGAAATCGGTGACATTTATTCTCCAAGACAATCATTCGCACTGCCGTTTACGCGTGTTGACACAACAGTGTTTTCAAACTCACTCTAATGCGGATTGACCATGAAGAATGGGGTGCGTGATGCGTCAAGCTTCATGCCATTCTGAACGGAGCGAAGCTCGCAAATCAAGTTTGTGCGATGCAGTCAATCCTCTTCTCATTGAACGTAAACGACACCTTATGACGTCAAATGTATCTGTTAAAGCGTTTGAGATAAAACTATGTAGTTGCATTCTGTTCATCTCATTCATGAAAATGTGTCAATCAGCTCATTCACTTGACCGAATCGCCACGCTCACAAACATACATCATGATTGTACCGATTAACCGAGTAATCAAGGGATTGTGCCAACTATGAGCAGTGAAACAGTGCTTGGGTTCCCTGATGTGAACTCCTTCAGTCCCAAAGACAGTCTGTAATGAGGTTACGGTAATCATACAGGCCTCATGGACCATTCAAGCTCTCCACTCCTGCTGTCCCATGGCGCGTCACATTGACTGTTATAACTGCCCCCCACAGCTTTCTTAATTGCTTCAGTTTATGCTACCGATTGTACTTTCGTACTTCTGTTAACTTATTTTAAGATCAGACCAATTATTCTCGGTGACCCACCAGCTAGTCGTCACAGTCTTGGCGTCTGTGCCAATGCTGATGTCTCCTGATGAGCAACTCACTGAGGTTTACGATTTTTACCACAATGGCGGCAGGACTCGGACGTAGGTAGTTTTAGCTAACCAACACTACTACTGGAATTAAGAAAATAATGCACGGTTATTTTGACTACTTCTTTAACTTCCTGAGGCCACCAGAGACAAAGTCTTCTGAGGGATTATTTATGGTTTCTTCAATCACTGTGGAAATCCTAAAACTACTGATTGTTTGCTAAGCCCTACCGAAACGATAAACTACTTTAAGCTATACGGAAAGTTAACAAGCCTACGCAGCGATTTTTACACAATTCTAACATAGGAGCTTACCAAATCCTTCACTCACCACTTCTACTGGCTAGTCTACCAAGTTCTGCCTTTCAAAAATGTCCAGTGAAGACACCATTATAGTACTCTTTGACGGAAAAATAGTTGGTTCGGTAGCCGCGTACAAAAAATTGTTGTCATAATGGGCGAGTTGCACTTGAAGATGACACTCCTATATGTCGCCTTGTTCAAGGCAGTGTTTGGCGGAATATTCCCAACAACTTCCTGGCGATTGAGAAGCGATACTGCGGAGTTTAGCTCTGACGGCTAACACAAGAACTTACAGTAGCAACAGCCGCGATGCCATTGACCTACACCGCATGTTCCTAATATGATTAAGTCAGAAAAGGGTAAGTAGTGTAACAAAAAAGTAAAACTAACGAGGTTTCATGGTTATCCTCTGCATGCGGATAACATTATATAATAACCATTCAGTTTTAACACCCTTTTGGTGCCTAGGTACCATGTCACTCGGAGGATACTGTCAGATTGCCCAAGCTTGGACCGGAGCGGTCGAGATGCCGGGTTTGAGTTCGAACCGGTTAGTAAGTGTATGCCTTAACCAGTGAGCTATCTCGACCTCAAAACGTGGATAGTCGTTCATCGTGACCAACACAGGAAGAAATTTATCCGTGTGTTATTACTGTCACTTTGCAAACAGTTGCAGTTCGATACTGGTCAGGTGTCTTCTGAGCGGTGTGACCCGCACATTTCTGAGAACGTTGCTCGGGGGAGAAAACCGTTGTTGCCCTCCTCTAATAACGAAGTCAGGGAGTGGCTAGTCGGGGTGTTAAAGTGATAGCTGAGTTACCATTTCTCCACGAAACAAACGCATGGAACGGTGTTATCCCGTTTCGTTGTTCACATTTATTGCTGAAACCAAAACACGGTTCATCACATGATCTTCTCAGAAATGTCAATCGACCGGATGACTTTAAACTACCATCGTTTTCAATTGTCCACTCCATCGGATCCTCGTTAGGGGATGCTCACACGGTTTTCGGCATGGTGGATTTACGCTCTTTAACTCGGCCTCGACTTGACACTAAACATCATCAAATTCTGGTGTTTGTAAACAGCCTATTCACTAAAAAAGATTAGCCTCCGCCCAACCTGTGCATTACGGGCGATGCGAGCGAAAATTACGGCATTCCGGGCATGTCAATCTATTTGTGACTACGTGCGTTCTTTGTTCGCATGCGTAACCGACGCGAGTCACAAACAGATGTTGGTGCGGGCAAATAGGTGATAAGAAAAACACCCAAACGATCGCCGAATCAACCATTCAGACCCAATTAAACTCAGACTTTAGGAAAACCACAGGCACTTCAACGCATTACCACCATATTCGGAACTCCGGTGGTGCGCAGCAAAACAGGAGAAAGTCACGACTACTGCCACATTAATGCGTGTGAATTTCACATATCTAAAAAAAACACCCAACTAATTCTCCCTATTACGGTAGTCCTCAACCTAGTAGGTTGTACAAATGTCACCTCAGTTGTTACTTGGAACAATATTCAAGATGTCGAAGTATTTTTCTTGATGAAACACTACGTATAGGTCTGGTGAAAACCTTTGAACATCCCACCATTGGTTTTGCCGGTCAGTTTTCCCTGGTATTTTAGAGCTAATTATAGGTCTGGTGAAAACCTTTGAACATCCCACCATTGGTTTTGTTGGTCAGTTTTCCCTGGTATTTATAGAGCTAATGGATTGAATCTTCAAGATGGCTGGCAGGCTTTTGTACCCGTGTAAACTGTCTGGTGATTTTTAAGATCCATGAAAACTAGACAAAAATCTCCAGGCCACATAGCCCAGATGATCCACCGATGTTTAACGCAAAATAGTAAACCTACGCCATTGTTGCACATCCGCAGAGGAAAAAAGTACCGACTGAACTTCAGGACGATAGCGTTCGTCGGTTTGACCTCGAGAAGGGGTCGAAAGCATTGTATAAAGCTCGCATAACTTGTTCTACTGGGCACTACCCGGTTAGACGAAAGGCAGCATGGAGCAACTACTTCTAAGGCAAATCCATGCTACTGGGTACCGCGCAGTAGCACGACACGGATGGAAGCATATGCCAATCTGTAATGCCAAAACTGTCAATAAACGGCTGGGTTTGGATGACAACGCTACATTTTCTCAGAATCACATGCGATCAGTGCAACCAGTGCCTTACCACATCAAAAAACTTTTGGCTGTCTCCAAAAAAAAATTGAAAAAATGGTGAGGGCAGCAATGTAGCGACATCGTTCAGACCAATATATCGAATCAACCAACAAGTACTGACGTACTCTTTTGACCGCATGAGTCACTTCAGCTTCTGGATTTTTAATTTTATGACCTTCATCAAGAATCAGGTATGTCCAAGACGGTTCCAACGCCGTCAATACGTCCTGGTAAGTTACAAGAGTCTGGTATGTTGTGAGAAGGACACTGCCCGGATGATTACCCATTGACCGGATGAGGCTGTTCTGTAAGACGGAAACACGGAAATTAGATAAGATACGTGAGTTGAACGTGGAACATTATGTAATGGAATGCCTAACAATTGAGGTTTCAGTCTGCTCGAAATCATACGAACCTTAGTCGGTAAAAACTGGGTTCTTGTTCCAAAGGTTGAACGTGAGGATAGACAGATTTGAGATAAAGTGCTTTGAAAAAGGACAGAAACTAGTGGCCCCAACAAAGCACCAAACTCACCGGTTTCTGATAGCCGGATCCGGTTGAATGAAGGATCGCCACTCTCAAAGCCGGATACCACTGGTGGAATTCACGCAGCCATTGTTGTAGCACCGTGGCTGGGCAAACAATGAGAGCGGAAGCAAAGTCGCCCGTGCTGCGAAAAGCAGAAACAATTTAGGAAAACCGCAGAAAGGCGAAATTCACGGAGCTGGTTCATATTCCTAGAGCACGGCCTAGTGACATGCTTGGCTGCCATAAAAAGAGACAAATATCTCGCGTAGACGGAGCGCTTTCAAGAAGAGGTCACTTTTGGTAGACCGTTCCAGAAAAGACAATAGTACATCTCACGCTAGCTCTAGAAAGCTACCGTTTCCAATTTTCGGTGCTTCATTTTCATGGATTAGTACAAGTTGGACGATTGTGAAGTCTGCCGGTAACGTGCAGTTGAATGGAATGATCCGAGGCATCGGTATAAAATAAGCTGGGATTTCAAATCCTGAAAGCCCATGAAACCAATACGGTTCGTGAACTAAAACCGTCAGCCGAAACAGAAAACAGATTTAAAAACGGTTGACGACGAACATACCGGTTCAAACCATGAATGATACAAAGAAAACTAGTAGATATGTAATTTGAAAAAGGGAACATAGCATAAAACGCTTCGGCATTCTTAATGTGACCCGTCTTCCAGGATTACGCGCACACAATTGTTCAAGTGCTCGTTTTAGATGCGCTTCAGGGTACATAGCTCTCTCTCATTGTTGAAAATCGCCTCTTGGAAAAGACTACTTTTAGTTCGTCGGTTCGATTTTCTGTCTGCAGTGATGCCCTCCAAGAATCGATGGTTTTTTATCGATTCTCAAAGGTGTTCCTTCCGGAAGGAATGGCCAAACACATATGCTACCAGTGTCAGTCAAGGATGATTGTTGTGAAATCAGTGCCATGTATTGGTCGTAAGCTGCCTATAGATTTTAACAGACCTGGCCTGATAGTATCCTCAATAAGAAACCAGATGATCCCATAGTGGCTAGCTGTACCTTTATAGGAGACATACAAATATTATCAAGTAGATGAACGAATAAGAAAGCTAGTCAGATAATACGGCCACACGACCTAGATCTGGCAGAGCAAAGTCGCAAAACACACCTATGCCGATGAGATGGTCCAGGTCCCAAGTGACCACTTTTACTCGTCGCCAAAAACTCCGAGTAGTGCAGTCCAGCGAGAAAAGCAATGATCTAGAACAGAGAAGGATAAATTACGGATAGACTGTGGGAGAATGAAGTAGGCAACAGGAGATTCACCAATAATAAAATAATTTGAAGTTACAGGAATTTGCAAACCAGCAACGCCAGCCCCTCTAGTCAGTCACAAGCACAAAACACTATAAATTCGTAGTTACTTCCCCATGTTTTACTTGGACGGATAACACCAAGACCCAAAAACCCTACAATTTACACCACAAACTCAGATCATATACAGTCGTCCTGTCCTCGAGAAAGGCTAGTGCAAAGAGAGGTCATTTTGGCTTGAATCAACTGCTGTGGCAAGTGCTCTGAGCTAACTGAGTGACCTCAGAGCTGTGCATTAAAATCATCATGGACCACTGAAAAAAGCTGGTACAACAGAACGCTACTTTTTATCGCCTAATTGGTTGGATTCACTTTGCACAGTTTGATAAGACGAGGTTAGAGCAATACAACGCCCCAATGGAGGATCCTGACACCTTAGATTTGAAGGGATCAACAAAAGTGGTGACCGAATTTACTGGAAGAATTCCTTCTGGGAGAACCATAAGGTAATCCCAATATTTACTTCTCTGAAATAGGGGTCCAACAAGAGAACAACTAGTCCCGATTCCGATGACTTCAAAATTTAGGTTTGTCAGGTTCCCTAAAGTTCTGTTTGCCTTGTCTCAGGATTTCCATTCGAGTGGAGGCAATAACCAACGTGATCGAGTTGACTGAACAGGACATTCATGCTTCGTTTCCAAGCCATGCACTGACGCTAACTTTTCCGCCACATCGATCAGTTCACCTGCAAGCGTCAGAATTCCGTATGACCTCATTCGGTTTTGCAGCAGCATTTTATACTATCCAAGTAAAATATGTACACCACACTGCACAGCTGAATTACTTAGGTTAATTGGAATTTTTAATTCCAAACTGTTTCACTCAAGGAAGGAAATGTCCCTAGGGTACCCACTGCCTACAAACAGACGCCTCTGTAGCATTTCGATTGCCGAAGTGTTTCAAGCCGACAAAGAAGACTCAAGCAGCACATCGATTTCGAATTTGAAGAAGGACAGCATCCTTGCCTAACACTACTAAATGTGGTGAAATCGGGAGGAAGTTTGTTGTGGACCCGAGACTTCCGCTGGAGTACACGCGGACTCCACATAAGGGACAACAATTTAAAAAGGGCCCCCTACATCACAAGGCACTGCCGAAGTTTCTGAGCAACAATTGAGTCAAACGGCCATTGTTGGTCGACGGAAGAATGGGCTCAATGCCAGCCGCAAAGTGAAGAAGAAACCTTGGCCAGCGCAAAACCCTGCTCGCTTCTCATAAATCTAACTCTCACAAAGGAGGATCAACCTGTGTACGATGGTACCAGAAGGAATCTTGGAGACCCTAGCCGCCAGACTGATCCCCCTACGGATTTCGCATGAATACCGAATACTGGAACCACTAACGAAGCGCTCGTTTCTATCGGTATCCGGCATCCTCATTCCAGTAAGCTCATCAGGCTAGCCACAAAGAGTTCAATTCCTCTTAAGAACGCAGGATGCGAAACGTCAAGAAAAGGTGCTTCGCTACCTTGAGGCAACAAAATCGCACACCGGATTTCAGTTACTGGTGTAAAACTGGAGTCGAATTTCAATTCAGGTTCACCTGATCCTACCAGGGGTTGTGTAAATTGAAGCCAGCTGAACCGTTCTTAATAGTGTTTAGCCAATCGTTCAAGACGATGTTTTTGTGAATGAGTTCAGGTCCCGCACTTTCCAGAGCGTTTCAGTCCACTGTCCCTTGACTAGTTGATCAGATTAGCTGGAGTATGCAGCGACTATTTTTCATGTACGAAAGCTTTCTCCACTTTCGGAGACTTACTCCGCTTTCACTATCTACCAGTCTTCTATGCCCATCCTTAGACTCTCCATATCTCGGTGTTTGAGGAAACTACGTTGGCCATCGTGGTCGTTTATTGCTGGTGATGTTTTCTGGTGTCAATGGGAATTGGTGATCATAACGATATCCTGTGTTCGTTGGTGCGCAGGCAACCTCGAACAAACAGTCACAGAAGCTGTGAACGTGGCTTTTTTACCATTGCAATCGACATTCATTACCATCGTGTTTGTTTGGTCCTGAAAGATTTCCAGTCAAATAAGTTCAACAGTGTTGGGCGACAGACACATTGGAGGTAAACTGAATGGCCATGCACGAATGCACGTGTTCCCAAATGGATGCGAACCGAAACGAGTTCTTGCACAGCGCCAGGATCAAAGTCGAGTGGAGTACTCAAAACCGAATGACAATTTTGCACTGAAGTTCTCCATCGACAACTGAACGCCACACAGTGCGCCCAACTCGAGTTGGCTTGTAATTGGTGGCCTGCCGGTAACACGGTGAGTGCTTTTGCTTAGAGTCCGCGCTGACTAATCGTGTTCGCCACTTAATTGAAGGAATCACTCTCCAGTATCTGTGCACTGAACACCAAACCAGAGTTAACCGCTATTCTGGAATTCTCTCGGACTTAGTCGGCCGACTCAGGTACTTCCAGGACCACGAGACCTGTACTTGTCCCTGACCGAAGCAACCGTGGTAAACATCGATAGAAACTATCTTCGTCAGCCTGAGCTGTCATCTGCAGGAGCGCATACTGACACAACAAAAAAAACACCGTTTACTGCGACGAGATACACTGATCTCAATTGAACCAGTCAAACGCATTCAAACCTGGAGCTAAGCATAACTCTCATGCCGTAGATACTACGGACCATTACACAAGGGCCATGAGACGAAAGAAGAACAAAGTGCGATAAATCTAGGTTCGGTCCGAGCGGCAGGTCTAGTATGCGTGTTTTGGAGACGCAACATCTGTGGATCGGAAAATGAGAAAGGTTCAAGCAAGATATACCTGTTGACTAAATTGACAGCGACGACAGACTAAGAAAGTCCCGATATGGAACCGCTCATGTGGATTTACTGCGAACGACTAGGCGACTGATAACTAAGCTCTGTATGTTTTGTCCTGACATTACAGCCGTGTCCCAAGTCCTCTGTCTTCTTATCGCGTTGTCTGGCACGCTCAGTGCAGGCGTAACCAATAGACGGCCACCCACGATACAACAAGCCTTCAATGTCATAAAATGATAATCCTAAAACGGCTATCAAGTACTCTCAAAGGCACATGCAAACCGATCTAAGCCTGGATTAGCAGAAGGATGTCGGTAAGCAGTCTCAAATACGAGCTGTATCTTGAGCGACCTACGAGATGTAAGCTAATCCATCAGTGTTGGGTGTGAAAGTTGACCAACATGACGACACTTGACTACCTCTGAATTTACACTTACCAGTTTACTGAAAATAGTGTTCAGTACGTGATGACAATTTGAGCACGACTAACGACGAAACAGTGGAAGATAATAAAAGGACACTGACTATGGAAGCAAGGGAAATCACGGGTTACTTGCTTCCATCAATGAAATTTCGTGAAAAGTATTGGAATCATGGTCCCCAAAAGTATTCCGTGCCGAGAATTGGATGAGTGAACTTTCAGAAAAATCCACAGAACGCACCTGAATCGTTTTGCCTAAACCCATTTCATCGCCAAGTATTCCACCACATTGTTTCTGATGAAGTTGCCACAACCAGTTCACTCCTGTGCGTTGATATTCAAACAGACGAGACCAGATACGCCCGGGTACAAGGAAATTTTTATCCAGTTGCCCATCTGGTGGAATGGGGTCAGGATCCTGGAAATGAAAAGAGTAAAGAGAGGATGTATTTGTCTCGGCCAGACCTTTGCCAGTTTAGGTAGATCCCAGATAAATTCCTAAATAGTAACATCAGGAAAAGGCCAACGACATCTGGTAAACTTCAGTTGCAATGCAATGTGGACTTAGCTTTTACCTCACCATGTTCCTTCGCCAGCTGACGCTCTAATGCATCCAAATGTCGTTGACGGCGTAAGCGTTTCTGAAACTGTTCGAGATTAGCATCATCCAATTTTTTCGTAGTTCGGATGGGCCGTTTAGGGAGGCGGATCTTCTTTACTGGTGGCGATTTCGCACATTTTACTATTGTGGGTGGACCTTTTCGTTTATGCTCGGGGAGTGTTGGTTTGGGCACCGGTGCAGCAGTTGTGAGGGCAGCGATAGAACCTAATGGATGAAGGAGAATTTACAATCAAAAGCATGGCAACACGCGCGTCAGTCGCAATGTAAAACTATTGGAATGGGTATGACACATTGAGTTCGAGCAACAGCATCAACCGTCGATTAGACTTGAACGCTGATTTGGAGGCACCACTGAAGTCAATAAAATCACTCAAGTATAAAGTGTTACACCCCAATATAAGTATTACCCGTTAGTACTTGGAGCGAGGCGTTGTCAACGAGCCCGTAGTTCAAGAGGATTACTCATTGAGCGGACCATGGGGTCCCAAAAATTTGACATATAGTAAAGCACCGTAGCGGATTTGTGGCGTTAAATTCATCTTGGTGCTAACCTGTGGTAGCAGAAAATTAGTTTTGTGTAAAGTTGATGTGGTCTCTCATTGTAGAGAACGTGATTATGGACCCCGTGGTTTTGTGGGATAAAGGTTTCAATTCCGAAGAGCATTTAGGAACCAGTCCAATACAATGAGAGAAACTGACCCAATGCTCTGTCAATTAGCCTCAGCAGTCCGGGCCAAGGAAAAATGGAGAGTAAATCTACTGAATAAGATGGTCGTTGAACCTAACTATCCTGGATCTTCCATTTGGTCTGCTCTTTTCTCAATACTAAAGGCTGACGCCCTGTGAGGGTTAAAAGCACTAATGAATGAATGAATTAATCTTGTGATTGAAGGGCGACAAACACGGTAGAAAGGTCAAGCATATTCTTGGACTTCGTCCGAAACGAAAGTTCTCTGTTTGCAGTCACCAAGCGTAACCGGACTGACTGACCACTCCACCACACACGTCATCCGACAGTTTACTTGCAGCTGCAGTGAGATACATAGAACAGACCAGCGCCTTTATCAGCGGATCACTTCCGAAAAAATTCGAACGAGCGGTGTAGCTCGTAGATAAGGGCCCAACATCTGTGGCACGTAACGGAGGGTCATCAATTACGCGAAATATCCCCGAAACAGGTCCCATAATTTAACCTTCTCAAGACTTCCAAGTTATTCCACATAGCGAAAACCCGAAGCTAAGATTATTTTGTGAAGCGACGTCAGTCATAGCACAACAACAATGGCTCAAACTGTCCTTACTCTAGAGCTGACCTCACTCTGGCTTCTTTTACACGACGGACTGTAAAGTTCGGCGCTCTCCGTCTGTTACAACGCTTTTTGTCCACGAAACTAGTACTTTTAATCGATGAAACTTGAAACGTTAATGTCTTGCTACCTAACTACTGGCCGTGATGGTGAAATGGATTAGAATCCCCATATTTCCAGTGTTTTCATCGATTGTCGGCAGACTCACCGTTTCAAACTACCAAAGACGAGAGATATGACGCAAAAATGCGCAACTGGATGTAGAATAATACATACGAAAGATAAGTACGGTTATGTGGCGGCAATGGTTCACATACATGGCTGGTCGCTTCAGTTTGGTCGGCGATTTAAACGCCTTTGCGTCAAGTAGTCCAATAGCTATTGAGCGGATAGTACCAACCGAACGGTTAAGTTTGGTCGGCTGATTTCCCAATGACACAGATGCTTTGACAAAGAGGTTTCTATCCACTAAGTGGTTTAGGTCCCCACCAAACGGCCCACGCACACAAAATTACACATTTGTGAGGCCTGCCATCATCGCTAAATGCCGTAAATTTCTGGTTAGTTTGCTGCAAAACTGAAGTCCTTTGGAAAATAATTTCACATCGCAAGGGGAGTCAGATTGTGCAGCCCCATTAGATTTAGATGGAGATTCAGCTGAGGGTGTACTTGCTCCAAGAGGTAATCGAAAGAAAGTGTAGTTACATACATCCAGAAAATGTAAGGTTCCGTTTCCTTTCACAACTATTAATCAGGCTAATAGAAAAAGCGCTCTAGGTGGTCACTGAACACCAGTACGATGACAGTGGTTGAGAAAACTGACGCCCCTTTTTCAAAAATTATAATCAGTATCGAAGGACCATGCATAGGTCTGGTGTAAAACAGTCGGTTTCAATCAACATGCGGCACCATGAACAGTCAACTGACAACTTACTTTCCGTGGTTTGTGAATACGCCAACAAGCTGGGCTGATCGCTGAGAGACGTATCTTGCAACATTGACAGTTTGGACAACAGTGATTGTTTTCGAGAGTTGAGGACATCGATCTGCTTCATCTGAATACGGCATGAAGCGAGATAGTTTGCAAACTTGCTTTGTTTTCGATTTCCAGTTCCAAACCACGGATCCTTCGTGAAGAAGTTATTTCTCCTGAACTTGATGTGGACTGTGTCAGAAGCGTATCAAGTGTGCGTTCCATATTCTCTAAGTGAGAATTGGCAAATCTAAGAAAAGTCATGGGTGAAAACGATGGGTACTTCAGATCATCCTCCAGACTTAGCAGACGCTGATGTGTCTTAGAGACTTCTGATTCGACATGTTTCTGGAAAGCATTCGCAGCCTGATGAAGTACACCTGGCGAAGAAATCATATTTTATCCGAAAATGGTCAGCCTCACCCGCCTCAAACTCCAGCTGCTTGTAGGCAATCACATTAGGTAACGTATCGGTCTCGTCGTTTATTGCTGCAGGAATTTGCGCCTTATCAATAATGTGTGCTTTTCCAGTCTTTGACATAATACACAAAAGCTCGAGTGCTGGAGCCAACAAAAAGGCTAAATTGTGAAGGAAATACTGGAAGGATAGATCACAGCAAAAAATAAGCGAAAACCAGTAAGCGGTAGAAGCCGAATATTGAGATAATTTATCCCAATGACATTTATAGGGGAGTGCTTTCGTGGAGCAGTTCAGTTTACATTATCAGCCATAAAACATGCACCAAGGATACATTAGTTCCAGCTGCAACTCTTTCCGTCACTGGAATATGGGGGAGCAGGGGAGACGGTATCAGAGGCAAAAAACAGTTTGGAAAACTAGGAAGCTATACACTGAATTCGGCAGTCAACGTTTTCATTCTTCGTCACCACATCAGAATATCCGCCTCCCAGTCGCTTCCATTTAACACAGAAAAGTACGAAAAGAGCTCTGCGAAGCATAGAGTCTTCTGATATGTCAAAACCAGCGTAACTTATGAAGCCCGAGCGACTCATTCAAGTTGGGGGAGTTCCTTTTTCCTTTTTCCGCAATGCTAGTCCGATGTCCCCACCAGACCCGACCAATGCTTCTGCTACATCAATGGTCAACGACTGACTTACCTTCTATCGCTGGAGAAGTGATATCGGCAATGTTGTGGAATATGGATAGCTCGGGTGCGCTGTTTGTTTGTTGGAGTGATGTCTCACGCTGGATTTCTGTTGTTGACGACCAGCTAGTGTCCCTGTTCCCCAGAGGTAGTGTTGAAGCAGGTCAGTTGAACTGTTCTTTGAAGTGTTCAGTCCATCGCCCAAGACGACGATCTTATGAGTGAACTGCTGCTGCGTCTTTTTCGCAAGCCGTTTCGCTGAACGGTTGATCGAATCAGCTGAAATATGGCGTGGCTGTCGCCTGCAGCGGAACCCTTCTCCATCTCCCAGGCCTGAGTAATCCACTAGCGTTCTCTGTCATTCTCCAAGTTCTTGATTATCCGGTGCTTGAGGGATTTATGCGCACCATTAAAGTCGCCTATGTTGTTTTTTTAGCAGAATTAAGACATGGTTATCTCAAAGATATCCACTGTTCGTTTATTCGGGTTAGGCGGTTTCGAAGAGACAGTTCTGAGAGCTTACCGCATAGCCTCTTCGACTTTTTCCCATTCAACCTTTAACCAACCGTTGACCGAGCATGGCGGCGTGTTTTGATCGGCTTTTTAGCCAGATTAGATCGTCACTCTTGAGCTACTGAAAGATGTTCAAGTTGACGAACGGAGGTGCTTTGCTTCGGTACGCGTAATAATGACGGCAAATGATGTGATAATAAATGAAATAAATAATCGTTCAGCTGTAGCGCCCATTCGGTGCCTAGCTGCCATGCCACCCGAGGGAAGCACGAGGGCTGGGATACTGTCAGGCTGCCCAAGCCTAGACAGGGGAAGTCGAGAGACAGTGGTCGGGTTCGAACCACGGACCTTCCGGTCAGTAAATTCGCGCTCTAACCACATGAGCCATATCGCCCGCAATCGTTAACTGAAGCTCTCCATCGGTAGCCGACAGAGACATGGTCAGACAGATTCTACGACTGTCCTACGGTCGGATGCCTCCAATTAAGTATGAGGGTTTAAGCTGGAAGTTCGTACTGGCCAGGAACAGACGATGTTCAGCACGCAACTAAAGGAGCCGCTTCCCCTTATCTATACTATGAGCTAGAATTCCAAATCTATCGCCAAACTGTCTCTCTTACAGACTTATTTGACGAACCTGGGCGTCCATATCATACCATGATGACTATATTTCTTCTTGATGACCGAAGCAATCGCAACAGATTTCGGTAAAATTCGTCCCTAATTTCACAACTGCAGTCTGTCGAGGCACACACGGATGAGAGGAGCAAACACCGCATCAACCTGTGTTGGTCGTTCAGCCCAAAGATGACTCTTTACTGGGATCCAGTCCAGTAAAGTACTTTTAGCGTTGGGGATGGGTGCGGCACCACGCCATAGATACCTCAAGCCATTGCGTCAGGACCAGCAAATGCCGGAAGATTGAAGTGTGGAGCAGTTGCGCTCATCTAAAGTGACTTGATGTACATCACAGAGGTGAGGTCTTTTATGCGTATTTCGGAGACACAGCAAACATCGATAGAGGGAGGATTCAAGGTTTCAGAGACAGAGGCCTGTTACCCAATTTGACAGAAGGCTGTAACGTAGATCAGATCTCCTGAGGTAATAATGGCTTATTTTGGTACCGGTACTGGCAGACGGACTGACCGCAGTGCACCCTTCGATGGATGGGCAGATATCGAGGGACCGGTGACCGAGAAGCTGCACGGGAGAATGATATTTCAAGGTTGGTTTGGTTGAGGCATCCTACATTGAGCCTTTGTCTCAAACGTCTGACCAACAAGGCTGTTGGGGTTAGCAGAATCCTGTTTGATTACCCTGACTGAAAAGTCTGAATCGCAAAACAACGGTTGCTACGGTTTTCTCGGGGGACCATTCCATGAACCAGTGACTAAAAACTGTGACCAACATGGATGCAGGCAACTGGCCTATCACGAGGGTGCAGAGAATAAATTTTAATTATTTGATTCCAAATGCGGCTGCGAACAACAGGTGCCCCCTGTTTAGTACAGGACTTTCATTTTGAAAACATTTTTAGTATTTTTTCTGAAAACCTTTTAGTAATGCTCCGACCGTCACGGTTAACCATTGGGCGACTTTCTGACATGTCCTTCCTAGGGGGAGGCAGCATCACTTCTTCCATTAGGAAACGCATTACTGCGCTCCTATTCTTTTCGCAGAGATCAGTACTACTTTACCGCCACATAGCCCTGCAACACAACTCCCCGCAGTACGGGGACTCGCATTTCTTCGTCAGTTTACTCCCAAACGGCCTTCGTAGGGTTGAACCTGGAGGAACTGAATGCCAGTCAGTGTGGCAAAATCGCTGCAGAGCTTGATCCCGAAAACCACAGGGTGACACCTTTGGGTCAAGTACAGCCTTAAAAGTAAAAACCGAGTCAAGTTGCCCCCAGCCACGGTTGCCCGACCCAAAGCTGACACGTCGTTGTGGTGGTCGGGCTTCATTGCTGCCATGTTCCACATGCATATTCCAAATGTTCCACATTTCACTCCTCGGGCATCCGGTGATCCTGACGCAATGGCTGGTGGTATCTACGGTGTGGGAGTTGCACCCAGCCCCAAGGCCGAAAGTGCCTTACTGGACTGGATCCTAGTAAACAGTCGACTTTGCGCTGTGCGGTTGTCTGACTCAAGATTAATGCAGGTCGATGTGGTAAACGGTGTTTGTTTTCCGTATCAGAGTACGCCCCAACAGATAGCAGTTTTGAAACTGAGAAGGATGAGTTTTATCAAGATCTGTCACGACTGCTTTGGTCGGCGAGATAGACGAATATAGTAATCCTGGCTGGTGATATGAATGCCCAAGTCGGACGACTAAGTAGGGAAGGAGCACAGTTATGTGGTCAATTTGGAGCCGATACTGAGCATAATGGAGAGCAGCTTCTTTAGTTGTGTGCAGATCATCAGTTGTTCCTGGTCAGTACCAACTTCCAACACAAACGCTCACACCGAGTTACTTGGAGGCCAACTAACACAAGACAGTCGTGGACTCAATTGGACCATATGGCTATCAGTTATCGATGGAGATGCCGAAAGAGAGCAGCTCCGTTCATCAACTTCGACAAGTTTCAGTAGCTGAAGACTATCGAGCTGATCTGACGAGTTCTACTGTAAACGCATAGTTATGTGGAAGGGGAAGATTGCTTGGAAGATGAATAGAGGCGAGTTAAAGAAGAAATGCTGTCAGCTTTCACATCTGTCCAGCCCATCTGACCCGACTCAATTAAAACTGGATATCTTCGAGATCATCAGCCGGGTCGCCTTACTTGCTGCATACAGCAGGGCGGGTAAGCGAAAACAGGCTACTGCTGACGCCTCCCTTCTCTCTCCTTCACGTACTTTTTCTTCCACCTCTCCCCACCCCATTATTAACTCTATCCTTGCAGGCCCAGCACTTGGGACTGATGACTCCGTTCGTCATGCATCGGTTTCGCGTGCAGCATCTGCTCGTCACATGGTGCCGACATCTTCAGGAATCTCCAAATCAGTCCTCAGGCCTCGACACCCACTCTATCTGGCCGCGTTCAATGTTCGCACTCTGAAACAAGCAGGACAACAAGCTGCTCTTGCACTCGCACTGGACTCGCTTGGCATTGATGTGTGCTGTGTCTCAGAAACGAGAATTCAAGATGCAAGCACGGTGATTGAGTCAACCGCCCCGTCAGTCTCCACCCGCTTCCGGCTACGCACATCTGGTGATCCAGAGGCTACTGCGGTGGGATGTGCAGGGGTTGGTATTGTCCCAAGTCACCGGGCGGAAGTATCCTTACTTGACTGGATACCTGTTGATAGTCGCCTCTGTGCGGTTCGCCTGGCAACGTCTGTGAAGGAGTC